>NC_090650.1:26545550-26655550 GCF_040937935.1 Hyperolius riggenbachi | reverse complement strand
ATCGACCAGTGTATGGCCACCTTAAGAGGAGGCAAACCGAAATTTTTGTATTTTCAGGTTCGTGTTTAGTTTAAGCTGAGAGTGCTTATCTCTTACCCTGAAATTCCAGTACAAGTGTGCAGCAGCGACGGGCTCACGATTAAGCCTCATTTGAATCACTAATTCGAGTAGGTAACTACTGGTGAGCCCATCGCTGCTGCACAGTGATTTCCAATATATTCCATTATGATCTGCTGGATATTGCCCCGCCCTCTTCGCCTGCCCTACTGCCTCCCCAAGTGTATAAGTGCGCCCTTAAGCCCCTCCCTCCATGCGCAGTGATGCGACTTCTGGCCTCCTCAGCGAGCGGCTTTACCACATGACTTGCCCCGTATAGTGACATCACAACATGCGCCAGTGTCACGTGGAACAGCTGCTCGCAGTGACGGCCAGTCGGTCTTCGTAATATCGAACACCGTTACCGCCACACACTTGATTGTGCCCTGGAGACCGATATTTCCCGCCATTCCCAGCTGAAGATTTGAATGATTACAGCTGGTAATCAATTGAAAGTTTAACCGAGGAGCCATATTGCGGCACCAATTCTCTTCCGATTCAATAAAATTAACAAACCGGAAGTTCGATCGGGATTGAATAATGTATGAGCACCCTAAGATGTTCAGAGCTGTTAAAGTGCACATGAACTCTTGCACAAAACAGAAGTAAAACATAGAGAAATGCCCCTTGTATGTATTTAGCGAGTTTAGCCTGTCTAATTCCCCCTTATCTGTGACTAATCACCACTGTTATTTGATCTTTCAGCTGTGTCAGCTCAGGAATCTCCTCTGGCAAGGCAGAGCAGCTAATTTGCAAACACAGGATGTTAACGCTGTCTGCTTCCATGAAAGCAGGAAGTAGATACACTGCAGATTTATTGCAGGGTTTGTATCAGCTGTAACAAATAAAGGTTTTTCTGTAAAGGTTATTGTGCTGTTGCATATCTTTAACCCCTTCTCAACCACAGGATTTTTCACCTAAAAACCACAGCAATTTTCACATTTCAGGGAGGCAAGGGTTAATAGGGGGTATAGTTTATTTAACCCCTTCTTGGCGGTATGGACGAGCTCAGCTAGTTCAGTAACGCCGCGGTGGATTGCTCTGGCCCTGGTGGGCCGATTTGCACAATTTTTTTTTTAAAACGCGATCGCTGCCGATGCGTCACTACCCGCCGTGTAACAGGGCCCCCCCTCCCCGAGACCCCGTGTGCAGCCTGGCCAATCAGTGCCAGGCTGCGCTGAGGGGTGGATCGGGACTCCCTGTGATGTCACGTCGTCGATGACGTTGATGCCGTCATTCCGTTCGTCGCCATGGCGACGGGGAAGCCCTAAAGGAAATCCCGTTCAGAATTTCCAGGTGGGCTTGATTGCCGCTGGCGATCGGAGGGGTGGGAGGGATGCCGCAGGGAGGGGGGAATTATGTAGCTTGCGCTAGGCTAGCTACATGATTTAAAAAAAAAAAATACTGCTGCGCCGCCACCCTGGCGCAATCAATAGAACGCCAGGGTGGTAAAAAAAATAACAACTCACTGATGCTGATCAGTCACTAATGCTGTGTTAGTTATCTGAGATCCTCTCATGAGTGATCTCAGTAACTGTAACGGCATAGTGACTG
This sequence comes from Hyperolius riggenbachi, assembly GCF_040937935.1. NCBI lineage: Eukaryota > Metazoa > Chordata > Amphibia > Anura > Hyperoliidae > Hyperolius > Hyperolius riggenbachi. The sequence goes on along the minus strand of NC_090650.1, from coordinate 26,653,900 downwards.
ATGTTTACACACATTCTGAATGAATGAGCACTGCCATTGGCTTTGGCAGTGCTCATTCAAACTTGTAAGCACTTTGATTGGCTTTGTGAACACATGTTCCCATCAGCCAATCACGGATCAGCGTGTGCCCAACGCGTACGCACATGCGCGTGCATGCGATCGCACACAGCGGCAAAATAAACAGGAGTTGCTTATCTACGCCCCTGTGACTCAGGTGAATTTTAAAGGGGCTTTGGGAGGTTGCCAAGTGGTTAAGAGCAGAGAGGAAGTTCTGAGTTCAGGTCTGCTTTTACTTACTTTTTAAAATTCATTGAAATTAATTATTTTGATATTTAATAAAAAAAATGCCAAGCGCTGATGCTGATATTTTTGATTTTTTTTTTTTTAACTAGTGTGCAATTCCTCTTTGAGCAGATTACAGTGACAGTCAGGCGGAGGATACCAGTATAACTGTGCTAGCTAAATGTTCCTCTCCCCTTATCACTGCTCCTGTAGGGACCCTAAATGTCCCTCTCCCCTTATCACTGCTCCTGTAGGGACCCTAAATGTCCCTCTCCCCTTATCACTGCTCCTGTAGGGACCCTAAATGTTCCTCTCCCCTTATCACTGCTCCTGTAGGGACCCTAAATGTCCCTCTCCCCTTATCACTGCTCCTGTAGGGACCCTAAATGTTACTCTCCCCTTATCACTGCTCCTGTAGGGACCCTAAATGTTCCTCTCCCCTTATCACTGCTCCTGTAGGGACCCTAAATGTTCCTCTCCCCTTATCACTGCTCCTGTAGGGACCCTAAATGTTCCTCTCCCCTTATCACTGCTCCTGTAGGGACCCTAAATGTTCCTCTCCCCTTATCACTGCTCCTGTAGGGACCCTAAATGTCCCTCTCCCCTTATCACTGCTCCTGTAGGGACCCTAAATGTTCCTCTCCCCTTATCACTGCTCCTGTAGGGACCCTAAATGTTACTCTCCCCTTATCACTGCTCCTGTAGGGACCCTAAATGTTCCTCTCCCCTTATCACTGCTCCTGTAGGGACCCTAAATGTTCCTCTCCCCTTATCACTGCTCCTGTAGGGACCCTAAATGTTCCTCTCCCCTTATCACTGCTCCTGTAGGGACCCTAAATGTTCCTCTCCCCTTATCACTGCTCCTGTAGGGACCCTAAATGTCCCTCTCCCCTTATCACTGCTCCTGTAGGGACCCTAAATGTCCCTCTCCCCTTATCACTGCTCCTGTAGGGACCCTAAATGTCCCTCTCCCCTTATCACTGCTCCTGTAGAGCAGGCTGTTGTATTTACGTCCAGGCGGAGTGATGCCTGCGATTAGCCAGACAGGACGGATGGCGCTGGCGTGTGGTCGGTTATCTCTTGTTGCTGGTGTAACACGGGGACTGAAGCGCTGTCTCCTGCCCACAGAGGGACCCTTCCTGACAGTCCCTTTCTTGTTATTGCGGCAGTCAGTAGTGAGCGAGGAAGTGGCCACTTCCTATGTCAACATTGCAGAGAGAGAGGCCACATACTGAGGTCACACCTTGCTGGGAACTGGGTTACTAAAGAACTGCAAAATAAGGATGGAAAAGTTAGTGTATTACTTTTAAAGTGAACACGAGGTGAGAGGGATATGGAGGCTGTCATATTTGTTTCCTTTTAAACAATACTAGTTGCCTGGCAGTCCTACTGATCTATGTGGCTGCAGTAGTGAACTGAATTACACCAGCAACAAGCATGCAGCTAATCTTGTCAGATCTGACAATAATGTCAGAAACGCCTGATCTGCTGCATGCTTGTTCAGGGTCTATGGCTGAAAGTATTAGGCAGAGGACCAGCAGGGCAGCCAGGCAACTGGTATTGCTTAAAAGGAAGTAAATATGGCAGCCTCCATATCCTTCTCACCTCAGGCTCCCTTTACGGCCTCTTTCACAGTAGGATGTTGCGTTTCAGTGCGAATTTCGATCTTTTTTTGATTTTCCAATTGTTTTTTTTAATCGTTTTTGGGATCGATTTTCCTTCAGTACTATGAAAATCAATCAAATGATTAAAAAATTGATAGGAAAATCAAAAAATCTATCGAAATTCATATCAGATATGTTAGACATAGTCGATCTGGCAGGTAAATCTGCCAGAAAATTGTATGGTGTATACCTAGCATTATAGGCAGTGCCATTTGCCAGACTTGTGTGCTGTTGCTCCACCCCTAATACTTAAAGCGTACCTGTATTCCTTTTTAATCATTTCCGTAGCAGCAGTCTCCGGTTCACAAAAACGGGGATTACCGACGACTCACTGCTATCGCCATTTGCACCGCTCTCCCATCGCTGCATACCCCTCGCTCTGCCGCCAGAGGTCCCTGAGTCAGTCAGGAGCTGTTTTCATTGACTCCTGACCCTGTGATCAATGTGATTGGCTCACAGTGATCACAGGGTCAGGAGCCAATGAATGTAGCTCCTGACTGGCTTGGGGACCTCTGTCATCATATAGATGGCAGAGCAAGGGGTATGCAGCGATGGGAGAGCGGTGTGATCAACTACCTCTGTGGATTTATACAAAACCTGCAGTATTGGTGGGCATTGAGGACAGGGTTGAGCAACATTGCCTTATATTACATAAAAGTGGTAAGATTGGACAAAAAAGATAGTATCGTTATTGGGCACCTTTAGACTGATTTATATGCATGCGTGTGTTGGAGGCAGATCCTGACAGGCCTCAGCGGGAATCTCGGGTTCATGAGCATGAAATGTTTGCTTGCTGATTGGTAAATATAGAGCAGGGACCCTTTCTATGGAGGGAGCCTCAGTGCTGGTGAAGGGACCCTTTCTATGGAGGGAGCCTCAGTGCTGGTGAAATAGTCCAGTACAGAATACAACGACAAATGCACAAAGAAATCACATCGGAAAATAGATGTAAATTGCATGATAGGTGCACAACCAATAATTTCCTGTTAACACATTAACCCCTTAACACCTCCCCTTTCTTATCTCTAAAAATAAACACTATTGACTGCCATTGACAATGGATAAATTAGGCCAGTGCAGCCCGAGTTTATTTAAACTTACAACCTTATTTTAATATAAAACAATATAAACGATCATAACTTCGTATAACAAGAAACTTTATAACCGTTGCAAGGTAAGGAGTTCCGGAGGTAAATGACACAGATGAACGAATCCTCATTAAGAAAACACCTTGGGCATGCAGCCATACTCTGGCCCCCAGCCGGAACTCCGACTCGTGGACAGCGGTATGCCCCTTTTTAAACTATATTTGTTACGACGCCTCTTAACATGAGGAAATCACCCGTGTGAAGTCCTCTAACCGGTTTTTACCTCCCTTCTCCGGAAACCTTGCCCTGCCAGCTGCAATGACGATGAACTCCAACCTTCAAAATGGGCGGGTGGGTGGGCACGTTGTCCGACCTGCTTCTCCCTAATGCAGGGGTCTCAAACTCAATTTATCTGGGGGGCCGCAGGAGGCAAAGTCAGGATGAGGCTGGGCCGCATAAGGAATTTCACATTCGCGGCGCATCGCCGCCCGCCTCTGCCCGCCCCTCTCACTCTTCCTTCACAGAGAGGGGCGGGGAGAGGCGGCGATGCACCGCGATTGACGTCAGGAGCTTTCAGCTCTGCCCCTTCCAGGAAATGCCGGCGGATTGCCTCCCCCCCCCCCCCCCGGGCGATTTGGGGGCTCTGCAGCCCTTGTTTAGCAGCGGGGATGCGGCGGATTACTTGGGAGCACTGAAGCGAACTATAAGGAAGCTTTTGCCGGCGAGGGCCACAAAATATTGCACCAAGGGCCGCAAATGGCCCGCGGGCTGCGAATTTGAGACCCCTGCCCTAAAGGCTGACTTCTCCTTCCTTTTCCTGCCTAGGGCCAAACTCTTCCCTTCCAGTTCCTTGCCCAGGCCAAACGATTCCCAGCTCCTCCCTTCTAACTGAAGCCCAGGAAAACCCTGCCCTGCCAAAATTAACCCCTACCTCCCTGTCCATATGCTTGCCCTATCATGGGTGGCCCTCCTCAGCTACGCTCCTCCAGGCCTTGCTATGAGGCCACTGTGACTTGGCCCAGAATGAGCAGCAGATCAGATTCTGTGCGCTGGTGTGACTCCGCTGGCTGCATGCTTGTTGCAGGTGTGTGACAACTAAAGCGAAAAGCTCAACGTGACAGCCGGGCAACTGGCATTGTTTATAAGGAAATGAAGATGGCAGCCTCCGTATTCCCCTCACGTCTGTTTCTCTTTAAAAACGCTCTTGTGTACAATCCCCCTTCATGCCAGTACACACGGAATGTGTTATAGGGTGTTCTGTTTTATGGTGTCTAAATAAACACTGCAAGCCCCATCTGGGAACCAATTCCTAGGAAAATGCACATTGTATGCCGATGGTGCTAGACTGCCCCCTACAGGTGAAAGAAAGCCTCAAATATACATGAAGAAATACATACAGATGCATTATGTGCTGTTTTTTTTTTTTAAACCTTCTATGTAATGTGGGCCTCACCGTCCTAAAAACTCCTGGGAAACTCTCCCATTGCAGCACTGGGTTCCCAGTTCAAATCCCAGCCAGGGCACTATCTGCAGGGAGTTTGTATGTTCTCTCCATGTCTGTGTGGGTTTCCCCCAGGCACTCCAGTTTCCTCCCACATCCCCCAAAAACATACAGATAAGTTAATTGGCTTCCCCCTAAAATTCGCCATAGACTACAATACAGGCATATGACTATGGTATGGATTAGATTGTGAGCCCCTCTGAGGCCTCTTTCACACTGTGGCGTTGTGTTGCCCTTTTTTGCCGCGTACCAACACTACGCCAATGAAAGTCTACGGGGTCTTTCACACCGTGCGATGTGATGTGTAGCGGCAGAAGTGAGGCTCAGCCGCATCACTGTGTTGACGGGAATCTTGCGTGGGGAACCGGAAGTCATGTAAGTCTATGGCGACGCAGATAAAGTGGCTGTCGCATGTACTTGCATTGCGCATGTTCGGAAGCTTATTTTGGCAATACACCTCTGCACAATAAGTCTTTTCAGCCACAGGAAGTGAGCGCTGGAGAGCTGCTTGGCCGACGGCCAGACGGGGATTACGGTGTATTGACGCGGAAATCCTCAAAGGCTGTTTTTTTGTTTTTTTTTTGGGCGTTGCGATGGTCACATTGCACCGCAACAATAACGCTGACTAGCAGTGTGAAACTGGCCTGAGGGACAATTAGTGACAAGCCTATATATGCGCAATATACATGGGCTGTATAATAGTGTAATGGTTAAAGACAATCCCTAACCAAGAATTATACTTCATCCCAATCAGTAGCTGATACCCCCTTTCCCATGAGAAATCTTTTCCTTTTCACAAACGGACCATCAGGAGGCGCTGTATGGCTGATATGGTGGTGAACACCCTCCCACAGTGTGATGTCAGGACCATGGTACTGTCATCACACTCTGTGGAGCCTTGTTGCATTGTGGCAAATAACAGCTGTTTCCAACCTTCAAAAAAAATAAGCAAGCATCATCTCCTTCCACTGACATCAACTACCAGCAGTAAAAATGTCACCATGTGATAAACGTCTGAATGTAAATCAGGGAGAGGAAAGATTTTACAATGGCCAAACACTGACTAAATCCTCTATCCTTAATTTATTGTAAAAATGAAGCCCTTTTTTATTACATTATTTTCACTGGAGTTCCTCTTTAAGTGCTCAGCCTTTGATGTAGGATACCTGAGTTCAAATCTCGGCTCTTCCGATTTCAGTAAGCTGCACCTATTCAGTAAGGAGTCATTGGGCAAGACTCCTGAACACTTCTACAGAGTGCGCTCTGGTGGCTGCCTCACAAGCGCTTTGAGTCCAACAGGAGAAAAGCGCTTTACAAATACTGGATTTATTCCTCTGTACAATGCTGCAGAAGAGGTCAGCGCTATACAAATACTGGGTTTATTCCTCTGTACAATGCTGCAGAAGATGTCAGCGCTATACAAATACTGGGTCCTCTGTACAATGCTGCAGAAGATGTCAGCGCTATGCAAATACTGGGTCCTCTGTACAATGCTGCAGAAGATGTCAGCGCTATACAAATACTGGGTCCTCTGTACAATGCTGCAGAAGATGTCAGCGCTATACAAGTACTGGGTCCTCTGTACAATGCTGCAGATGTCAGCGCTATACAAATAAGAATATCCCTGCAGGTCGGGGGTTTGATCCTGAGCAGGTAAACATCAGGCGTTGCCCGCAGGACGGATCTGTGACACCCGCGGTATAAATCCTTCCTGAGATTTCTCCCGGAGCGGTTTATCCGCTGTGTACATTAGCAGAACGTTCCCTCAATGATTAACCTGCGGCAGCGCTGAGTACACAGAGGCCTCCCGGCTCCCCTGCTGGGGAATGCCTTCTATGCACTTGTGGAGGCAGCCACTGCAGAGCACTTTCTACTTCATGCTTGTTCCCGGGCTGTAATACTGTGACAAGCACGCAGGTCTGGAACGATGGATCATTGGCACCAGATATTCTGCGAATGAGCTACGCAACAACAGAATAATAAGATAAGAGAAAGCTAGCCTAAACATGTATGCAATTTTTGCTTTTTCAAATTCTGATCAGATTCGCAATAATATTAAATCGGAAATGACTTGAAAGGACACACACACACACACACACACACACACACACACACACACACACAGAACGACTGGCGGTATTTTAATTGGCATATCCAGCATGTCATGTTTGATCTGCCTCTGATCAAGAAAGCGATCGATTCTCACCTTGGGATTGGTCGCAGGAAATCAGTAGGCTGTATAATTTTTTTTTATCTGATCATTTTTCTGATCGGAAGTAAGAGCTGAAGAGAAAATTGCATGGTGTGTACCAGGCCTTAAGCCCCATCTACACGATATGATTCTTTGTGCGATTCGATTACTATTCTATCTACAATCCGGTTAAATCCGACATGTCCGATCGGTATTCGTTTCGATTCAATTCGATTTACCATTGCAAAACAATGGCAAATCGAATTGAATCGAATCCCAATCGGACATGTCGGATTTAAATAGGATCGTAAATAGAATCGTAATCGAATCGCACAAAGAATCGTATCGTGCAGATTGGGCTGATCTCTATTGACCACAAAGTTTAATTGAGGCCCAAAGAAGCTCGGGACATTGGTCAGCTGTCTCTCTTCCCCAATGGAATTGTCATTGGTAAGTTAAATCATTTGGAGTGCAGCGGAGGAAATCTCAGCCTCTGTCAGTGAGTTGTGCCCATCGCTCTATTACTGGAGCCCTCATGCAATTCATGTCTGCCGTTCCCCCGCTCTCCAGGGGCCGCCTGTGTGCCGGCATCGTGTTTACAGCAGCATTAGCCCCCTGGGGTGTGGAGGCCGGGGAGGTCTGTGTGCGCCTCACCTAGAAATGATCTCTAGGAAGGTGATCTGCGTCTCACCTCCGTGCCTCTGTCTGGCGTCCCGACAATCTTATCACAACGGCCCGAGGTTGCCTGACGCCACCTGAAGCCAAACACAGGAGTCCTCCGGGGAGATCAGAGGAGAGCTCCGGCCAATAACGATAATAAACCTCCTAGAGATAGCATTAAAGCGGACCTGAACTCAGAACTTCCTCTCTGCTCTAAAAGATAAGCAGCAGCATTATATCCTTTAAAGAAAAACATTTCCTTGTTTCAGCTGATACAAATCCTGTAATAAACTTGCAGTGTGTCTACTTCCTGCTTTCATGGAAGCAGACATAGGGTTAACATCCTGTTTTCACAAATTAGCTGATCTGCCGTGGCAGAGGAGATTCCTGAGCTGACACAGCTGAGAGATCAAATAACAGTAGTGATTAGTCAGAGATGAGGGGGGATTAGACAGGCTAAAATCTCTAAATACATACAGGGTGCATTTCTGTGTTTTCCTTCTGTCCTGTGCAAGAGTTCAGGTCCACTTTAATCCATCTCTGATTTTACCAAAACTGTAGTAGAAGGGTAAATTGAGTGAATATAGAATGGATACTTTAGGCTGAGAGAGTCATAAACACCACATATTTTATAATGTATTTCCGTGAGAGCCATACAATATGTTTCAAACTGGCACAGTGGGCATGCGCAGCAGAGGGCTCACATCCCTGTTGCCATGGTGATGTGTATACAGTTGATCCTCCGGGCAGCAGAAGTGTCAGACACGTCTTCAGCTTCTCTTGGGTTTCAGCAACATCCGCAATTTCCCCGAGAGCCAGACAGGAGAAATACAGACTAAGGCCTAGTGCACTCCAGAGTGGTTCGGTTGCGGTTTTAGGGACACTTGCGGCTGTGGATACGCCTGGTTAATGTATCTCAGTGGGCTGGTGCACACCAGAGCGGGAGGCGTTTTGCAGAAACGCAAACTCCCGGTCTCCAGCATTTTTTGGATTTCGGAGGAGTTTCTGCCTCCAATGTTAAGTATAGGAAAAACGCAAAACGCTTGATAAAACGCCAGATCGGAGCGGTTTTCCAGGCGTTTTTGTTACAGTAGCTGTTCAGTAACAGCTTTACTGTAACAATATTTGTAATCTGATATACAAAAAAAGCTACACAAAACCGCAAAACGCTTCATAATAATAAGAAAAAATGCTTCAAAAATCGCATTTTGTGGGTCTGCTAGCGGTTTTGGTGTGCACTAGGCCTACCAGCTTGTACAATTAGCTAGCTGACTTGGAGGTTGATTCACTTTGTAGGAAGAGATCTCCACACTCTGGCCAAGTTACTAGCAGCACAGTTACATAGTTACATACATTATTTGGGTTGGAAAAAGACATACGTCCATCAAGTTCAACCAGAGAACAAAGTACACCAGCCTGCTCCCTCACATATCCCTGTTGATCCAGAGGAAGGTGAAAAACCCTTACTAGGCATGGTCCAATTAGCCCCAAAAGGGAAAAATTCCTTCCCAACTCCAGATGGCAATCAGATAAAATCCCTGGATCAACATCACTGGGCATTACCTAGTAATTGTAGCCATGGATGTCTTTCAACGCAAGGAAAGCATCTAAGCCCCCTTTAAATGCAGGTATAGAGTTTGCCATAACGACTTCCTGTGGCAATGCATTCCACATCTTAATCACTCTTACTGTAAAGAACCCTTTCCTAAATAAATGGCTAAAACGTTTTTCCTCCATGCGCAGATCGTGTCCTCTAGTCCTTTGAGAAGGCCTAGGGACAAAAAGCTCATCCACCAAGCTATTATATTGCCCTCTGATGTATTTATACATGTTAATTAGATCCCCTCTAAGGCGTCTTTTCTCTAGACTAAATAAACCCAGTTTATGTAACCTTTCTTGGTAAGCGAGACCTTCCATCCCACGTATCAATTTTGTTGCTCGTCTCTGCACCTGCTCTAAAACTGCAATATCTTTTCTGTAATGTGGTGCCCAGAACTGAAGTCCATATTCCAGATGTGGCCTTACTAGAGAGTTAAACAGGGGCAATATTATGCTAGCATCTCGAGTTTTTATTTCCCATTTAATGCATATTGGGCCAATCAAAGTGCGAGGATCTCGTCCTACAAAGTCGCTGGACCTGACAGGATCCAGGGTGGGACAATTGGAGCAGCTGTTCATTTTGGGGTACCGTTAGTAAGTTAGTAGCGCATGCCACAGCAGTAGCGCGCCTACTCTGAAAATGTTACTTGTGCTGGCACACTAAGCTGTGCTGCTTGAGCAGTGTAGCTTAGTGAATCAACCCCTCCTGATTTGTATGTGAGCCAGATGTAGCCATCAAAAGAGCCACGTCTGGCTCCTGAGCCCTAGGTTCCCTATCCCTCATTTAGGTAGTCCTTTTATAATATTACATAAAAGTGGTAAGTTTGGCCGTAAAAAGTTGAACTCGGTGGACGTATGTCTTTTTTCAACCAAAATAACTATGTAACTATGTAACTATGTAAGATTGTATCATTAGTTGGGCACCTTTAGACTGATTTATATGCAAGCGTGTGTTTAGGCAGATCCTGACAGGCCTCAGCATGAATCTCAGGTTCATGAGCATGAAATGTTTGCTCGCTGACTGGTAAATGTAGAGTAGGGACCCTTTCTATGGAGGAAGCCTCAGTGCTGGTAAAGGGACCCTTTCTATGGAGGGAGCCTCAGTGCTGGTGAAATAGTCCAGTATAATCTGCATACTTCTGCAAGCAATCCATTTTGGAAGCTAATGCTGGGCATACACGGGTCGATCCGGCGGCCAGTTAGCCGCTGGATCGACTCCCGCCGCGTCCCCGCTCGTCCGCCCGGATCGATTCCCGCTCGTCCCCGCCGGTGCTTCTTATCTTCCGCTTGATTCGCCGCTATTGTCCACCCGTGGGTATCGAGCGCGGAATCGATCCCCGCGGTCATCGGACACGTCGGATATTATCAATCGAGCCATCAGCGGCTCGATTTGATAAGCCTGAGTCGAGCCGTGTATGCCCAGCATCATATCCTCAGTTTTTTCAGCTGAGTACAATTTTGCAACATAGGTGTTTCTTTCATTGATACTGATTGCGCACAAGTTGTAGCGAATCCCATAGCCATGCATGCTATGGCTTCCGGGATTCAGCTGTGAACTCGCACAACAGGAAGAGCTCGTAGGAGGCGCGGCGGCTAGTGGAAACTGTAGAGAGAAGAATATGGAGACTGCCATATTTATTTCCTTTTAAACAATAACTGTTGCCTGGCAGTTCTGATCTATTTGGCTGCAGTAGTGCCTGTATCACACATACCTGAAACAAGCATGCAGCTAATCTTGTCAGATCTGTCAATGTCAGAACCACCTGATCTGCTGCATGCTTGTTCAGGGGTTATGGCTAAACGTATTATTAAAGGCAGAGGATCTGCAGGGCTACCAGGCAACTGGTATTGCTTAAAATAAATATGGCAGCTCCATATCCCTCTTGTTACAGTTGTCCTTTAAAGTACATCTAAAGTGGGAAACAATACCAGTTGCCTGGCAGACCTACTGATCATTCATGCATTAGTAGAGTCTGAATCACACACCAGAAACAAGCATGCAGCGAATTCCAATCAGACTTCAGTCAGAGCACCTGATCTACATGCTTGTTCAGGGGCAAAGAAAAACAAGTTTGCTTTCTTAAAACAGAAAGAATTTGCAATAATTCAGGATGGAGTGAGCTTGAGATGTCTCTCATCACTGCTGAATATATGCAAATTAACCATTGTACCCTTAGCAGCTAAACACACCTCCAGAACCGCTGGAATGCAATGATGTGTCAGCTTGTTAATTTGTACAGAGCCATAATAATCCAACATGCATACAGACTGTTTCGGATTGTTTGATCCTCATCAGTGCATGGCATGGATTAATTTGGCTCTATGGAGTAGATCTTGTAACACCGAGAGGTACAGACTAACCAGCAAGCTCATGGTGACCCAGAACTCATTGGAGTGGGTAAGGGACTACAATGGTCCTAAAAGCCCCCTTACTAGGATGTTAAGAAAAACAAAAGTTTGCTTTCTTAAAACAGAAAGAATTTGTGATAATTCAGATTGGAGTGAGCTTGAGATGTCTACCAGTGCATCACTGCTGAATATATTCAGGGGCGGTGGCTAAAAGCATGAGGGTGCTTTCACACTAGGGCGGAGCGATATTTTACTGCACCCCACCGCATGCCAATGAAAGTCTTTGTGGCCGTTCATACGTGGCACGATATGACGGAAGGGACGATTTGTTGCATCCCCGACGCAAGGACGGTTCTGTGGCGATGTGCGGCGGAGCGGAAGTCATGTAAGTCTATGGCGATGCAGGATTTTTACAAAATGTACGTGGTGGTGTTGCGGCACACATGCGCAAAAACATATTTTTACAATGCGCTTCCATGCACTACCGCATTTCCAAAACAGGAAGTGAGCACAATCGAGTGTCACTTCCTGTTTGGCTGTCATCCAGAAGGCCTGCTTTTGGAGGTGCCGCTCCGCACCGCTACTGCCAATTTGTAGTCTGGAACCAGCCTGAGAGGAGCATTATCAGGACAGCCAGGCAATCTGCATTGTTTAAAAGGAAATATGTCAGCCTCCACATCCCTCTTGCTTCAGGTGTGTTTTAAAATCCCATTACCAGCAGGATGAGCGTGGCTACCCTTGCTTGTAGGTTGAAATAAGACGGTGGATAATCTGATAATGTGAATATGCTTGATAAATAGGGGCATTTTTTTCCTGGACCAACCAAAAAAGGTATCCATGAACCAAATAAACATACAGCCAAGTCGTCCAAGTACAAAAATAGTTTACTAGGGATATCCCCCTGAATAATATGAATGCCCTCTGGGCAGGACCGGTTCTAGGCTTTTTGCTGTGATAAACAAACTGCTCTCCCTCCACTCCATTCCTCCTCAGGAAGGTACACCCAGTACAAACATGCTGCCCCTGTAATCTCTGTGCCTTATGCCAATGTTTCACCTTGCCTCATGTGAGAACCGGCCCTGCCTCTCGGCGGGCAGCGGACAGATGACGGCCCTCTCGTCCCTGGGTAAGCAGCCGGTTTATCTACGCCCTCAGGTTGCAGGTTGTGCTGCAGCAGTGATGGGATATACACGTAGCCTGCACAGCGGCATATCACACTCGCTTTACGGATAAAAGCTTGGTTTAGGGCCATGGCATGAAAATTGGGCATGCAGAGGTTGTGACTGCACTGGGGCCCCTGGACTAGAGGGGTCCACATGTTAGCATTTCATTGGTGCTATGCTGGTAATGAACACCTCCTATATATGCATTGAATAGTTGTAGAGAAACTAAACTTATGAGATAATGAATTGTATGTGTAGTACAGCTAAGAAATAGAGCATTAGTAGCAAAGAAAATCGTCTCCTACTGTGTTCCATTGCCATTCATGGAACATTCTTTATCTTGCAGCTTTATAATGTTTCTTACTGGTTACCGCATCCCTCAACTTCCTGGCAGTGATGGGGTTAAATCACCCCCTTTTTTTTTTTTTTTGGCCTCTTTGGTGTTTTGCTGCTGTCTAGGCCCGAAGCCTATTCTGGAGTGTTGCCATGACGGCTGCCTCGATGCCACTGGTATAAAGCCCCCCTGGCAGCAGATAGTGGCTCTGTGCACCAGAAAGATGGTGCGATCGTGTAAGCACCATACGATTGTGTAAACCTGGCCCAGTCATGTAGTGTGACTGATGGGGGACGGTGCGATCGTGTAAGCACCGTACGATTGTGTAAACCTGGCCCAGTCATGTAGTGTGACTGATGGGGGACGGTGCGATCGTGTAAGCACCGTACAATTGTGTAAACCTGGCCCAGTCATGTAGTGTGATGGGGGATGGTGCGATCGTGTAAGCACCGTACGATTGTGTAAACAAGGCACAGTCAGGTAGTGTGACTCTGCAGGGGGGGGGGACACGGTGCGATCATGTAAACACCGTACAATTGTGTAAACCCGGCCCAGTCCTGTAGTGTGACTGAAGGTGGAGGGGCGGTGCAATCGTGTAAACACAGTCCAGTCATGTAAACAGCGTGTAACTCTCCTCAGCCTGCTTCTCCCGCTTGGCGCGTGGATAGGGGTTGAACAGGTGGCTGAACCGGTTTGGCCGACGCGGCGACTGACAAATTGACAATTTATAGAAAGGAGGCTGCAGTCCAGAGCAAACACCTTCTCTTGTTTCGTTCTCCTGATTATAGTGACCTGCCACACAGATTGCAGAATAATTACTCAATTGCTTCCTTTTTCCTCGAGGATCTGCTTTCCTCTGGTAGCTCAGAAGATTGATTGTGAAGGTAAAGAAAACCTGCGGAACTGAAGATTCGTTAAAAACAAACAGTTTCACTTAGCTGGGGCTTCTCCAAGCGCTCTGCAGCCGTCCGGTCGCGCGCCGGTCCTGCATGATACTCCGTTCTCCCGTCGTGGTGTAGTTTCGTTACCGCCGTCTTGTAAGTCGATGGCAACTGTGCCTGCGCAGCCCTGGCCATGTGTATCCTCCTTTACGTTACCGACCGCTAGAGGACGGTAACGCGAAGAAGGATATGCGTGGCCAGGGCTGCGCAGGCGCTGATGCCGTAGACTTACAAGTTGGCGGTAACGGAACTGCACCGCAGCAGGAGAAAGGAGGATCATAGGGGACCGGCACGGAACAGGACTGCTGCAGGGGGCTTGGGGAAGCCCCAGCTAAGTTTCTCTTTGAAGAAGGATGCGATCAAAATTGCTCCCTCGTATGGTACCGTGGATTCTATCCAATCCCACAGAACGTAACCCATTACTCGTACATGCCCGACATTGTCTTACATGTCGAGCAATGGGGGTGAGGGACTCTTTATTACCAACATTTTGAATGTGTTCGGATATCCACCACCACAGAGGTCTTTTAGTGTTGCCTATGTAAAAGGCCCTACATAATGTTTCAAAGTATGGACACTACCATTAGGTAAGGGAACAGTCCTCCCCACTCTCATATAACAACAATATGGGCAACCACCGCATGTATAAGTACCAAGTACTATACAGTGACGTCTAGGGTTGACTCCACCAAAGTGACTTTGTACCAGGGTGTCACGAAGAGATTTAGCCCTCCTGAACGTGACGCAGGGTCGTTCTGGAATGACATGACCTATAGCTGGGTCATTTTGAAGCCGATACCAATTCTTCTGCAAGATGTACCCGAGACTAGAATGTTAGGCGCAATATCTCGTCACAAATCGTAACTCTGAGTTCTGTTGGGAAGTTTGATGGTGTGGTCCCTGTCTTAAAAGACTAAATCAATCCCTTTTCCTGACTTTGATAAATGCTCCTCGAAGTAACCATCAGGGTAACCCCTATTGCGAAAACAAGTCCGCAAAATATCTGCTTGGGCCAGAAAATTAGCATTTAAAGAGCAATTCCTTCTGACCCTCATATATTGCCCAGTGGGAATACCCCTGATGGTATGAAAGGGATGAAAGCTCGTCGTGTGTAGCAAAGCATTAGTAGCCATCTCCTTTCTGTACAGGTCAGTAACAAGTCGACCCTTCTTATCAATGGAAATACGAATGTCTAGAAAAGGGATCGATATATGATCACAAGTCAATCATCGTAAATGGCAAATTTCGAGTATTATCGTTGAGCTTACCAATGAACTTGATCAACTCGTTATTAGTACCCATCCACAAGATGAGAATATCGTCGATGTACCTGTATATGCATCGCCCATTGACTTCCATGCATTGCGTCGCCACAGACAGTACTGCGCTGTAATGTGCATGGTAAGTGTACTGGGCCCCGTAGACTTTCATTGCAGTTGCGTTGCCCGATCTGCAGAAAGGGTAACACAACGCAATGAAAACATCCAAGTCTAAAAGGGGCCTCAACATTTTTCATAGCACTATTTTATAATGCAAAACCACTGTGATATAGTACAGGAGTAGAGAAGCTGTTTTAAGCTCAGATAGCTCACATTCCTTGGACAGAGCCCAAAGTCTGATTGCGTCTCCTGAAAGCATCAGACAGATTGCACAGCGTGCGTTCCAGAGGCCCCCAGTAACTGACACCAACTTCAACGTAAACCTTGCTATAGGAATGTTTTGCGGTAAAGGGGCCCATACACCTAACAATTTCCCCGCCGATATACAGCAGATTCGATCACTGCAGCCATAGAGATCAGCAGGACTGCCAAGCAACTGGTATTGTTTAAAAGGAAACATTCATATCCCTCTCAGTTTAGGTTCCCTTTAGAGTGTTTTAACCCACTTATAACAGTTTATACAATACTGTAACATGGAATAAAGAATGTTTTGTACATGAAGACATTTTTGTTTCTCTGAACCAGTGTAACTTGAGTCGTTAGTAAGTAGGGAACTGCCTGTATTCTAAGTGGGGGACTGCCTATATGCTGTAGGTGAGTGTGTGGGCGGAGAATCCTGTCACACAGACTCGTGGAGCTGATTTAGGTTGCAGAGCTCTCCACACCCAGATCAGGCTGATCCAGTCCTGTGTACAAGGCCTGACATGCCAGGGACAGCTGCCGGGGGTGCACTCTGCGCTGCCCGTGTCTCCCTGCACACAGGAGACTGGAGACACCAACAGCTCCTTACCTGAGCAACCACCAGCTGCCTGCTCATGCTTTCCTCTGCAGGCCACACCTCCCCAGCAGAGACAGGCTATCAACCAGGGGGCGTGGCATCAGCTAGCAGAGCAATCACTATCCTCTACATGCCCATGTGATGGAAGTGGACTGACTGGGAAGGTGCAGGCGGCTGTCAGTCACTGAGGAGGAAATGAGGATCTGTGAATTGGTTCAGCAGGTATTTTGCTTTTTGCAAAAGCCATAGTGTTTGTTTTTTGTCCATGTTTTTAATGCTTAAAGTGAACCTCCGGACTAAAAATCGACTCAGCAGCACTGAAAAGGCTTGGTGTTTCTTTAACAGTTTCACAGCATCAGAACTTTTTTTTCTCTTATACAAGCCTCATTTTTAGCTGCACAGAAGAAAAATGCCCGGGCTTTTTTCCCCTGATGCTGTGCAAAGCATGATGGGATTTCTGATGTTGTTGCTCTCGTTCTGCTGTTTTAGTGCAATTTTTTTTTTTATAGATTTTGAATTTGACATTTGAAGCCTAGTGTGTGCGGCTGGGAGGGGTTATCAGGACACAGGACAGTTGGAACTGTGTCTCATGCTCCCTGTCACCTCCTTTCAACCAAAAAGATGGCTGCCCCAATGACAAAGATGGCAGCCCCCATGAATCACAAACATTTGCCTGTTCTTTTAAAACGGGGTGGGCAAGAGATTATATTACTTATCTATTCTAATTAACATAACTAATGTAACATAATGACAGTATGTTTGTTTAGGCTGAAGTTCCCCTTTAATGTAATAATGTTGGATTAATGGCATGTAAACAAACTGGCCTGTCTGGGGCTTTAACTGGCTGTCCTCAGTAGCAGCCAATGGCGGCGTTCTCACTGGCAAGTAGTACTGTTGGTAAATATTCTGTTTGGAGCACAGAAGCACACCCAGTGCTCATTTCTCTAGCAGTTGGCTGTAGAATTTGCTTTTTTTGTGCAAAAGCCGTTTGATATGCTGAAATAAAGTTAATTGATTTTGAATTATCTGATCAGGAGTTGTCTCTCCAGCCACTTCTTGTTGTACAGACTGCCAGAGCTGCAAGCTGTGATCTCATGCGGCAGTCTGCACCTCGCTCTCCTTGTACTTCAAATAGAATGATAGTGGTAAAACAAGCAGTTGTCCTGACAACCAGTGATGGGTCAAAGAGGACGTGAACTCAGGACTTCCTCTCTGCTTTAAAAGATAAGCAACAGTATAATAACCTTTAAGGGAAAACGTTTCTTTACTACAGCTGATACAAATCCTGCAATAAATCTGCAGTGTGTTTACTTTCTGCTTTCATGGAAGCAGACATAGGGTTAACCTCCTGTGTTTACAATTGAGTTGAAACAGCTGAGAGATCAGATTACACTTGTGACTAGTCTCTCTGCAAGAATTCAGGTCCAAGATGAAATGGGGCCCTATGCATAGTAGTAGTTGTACTTTTGGTAATCTGATGGGTCAGAAAAAGTGGCAGTTGGGCCCTCTGACACCACACTAGGACCTAGGCATATACCTGGTTTGCCTTGTGGATGATCCTGCTCTGCTGACAACACAGCCTGCTGTTAGGTACTTCAGTCAGGTTGTTTCATGTCCTCTGCAGCCTCAGTCACGTCTCTTAATGGCTGCAGATGGCTAGATCCTGCGGACAGAGCGATGCCAGAGGGAATGGTGGCGTATCAACAGAGGTGCAGTTACGGCATATGTCATGGGCGCCACTTACTGTGGGCGCTGCACCTAAGCACCTTCTCCATACAGATACTCACTTTTATCGGGGGGACATTCTGCTGCCTGGTTACATATTTGGGGGGGACAAGCTGCCTGTTATTTGGGGGATGAGTATTGCATTAGGTCAGCCTATACCTCATTCTTACAGGCCATGCTTCACCTTAACGTGGACCAAACCAATTCAACCGAGACTAAATATTTGGAAGGTGCACCATTGGGAGGGTGCACAAGGGGGTGCACCCTCCTGTTAGTCACAAACGATAATTTCCAATCATTCATACCAAGAATCGTTCCTAAACGATCAATCGGCAAATAGTATTGTTGGTGGCCACTTTTTAGATTGACAGAAGCTGAGGATCTTGGTGTTTGGCGATGGGGTTGGATTTCAGTGTTTGCCATAGGCGCTCTTTTACCAGGATACACCTCTGATGGTGTTGAAGACCCGGATAATCAGAGGATCGGAAGCTGCCAGAGATGTTGGATTTGGAGCCAGGCAGATTCCAGGGACGCTGTTTTTGTAGATTGAGATCCTGTCGATGCTGTGATTGGAGACTGGGAGATGCAGAAAATCCAGAGTACAGGATCTGATGGTATGTAAAGGTGTTCAGTAATGATATAATTTGCCAACTGATCATTTAGGAACAATTCTTCATATGGACTATCAGAAATTATCGTTTGGGACCGCTAATGGACAAAAGTCTCCTAAATAATCTGATCAGATTGATGGAATCAATCCGAAAATCAGATTTCATTAATATGATTGGTTAGGAGATTTTTTTCCTGTTAGTCACAAACGATAATTTCCGATCATTCATACCAAGAATCGTTCCTAAACGATCGGTCGGCAAATAGTATTGCTGGTGGCCACTTTTTAGATGGACAGAAGCTGAGGATCTTGGTGTCTGGCGATGGAACGATGCTGGTAGTGTAGATTGAGAGATGTTGGGGAGGCTTGTGTTGCAGCTTAAAGAAAACCTGAACTGAAAATGAAAAGTCAAAATAAGCATACACAAGTCATACTTGCCTCCCGTGTAGTCTACTCCTCAGTGTCTTTCTCCTGTCCCGCGTCCTGTTTGTCCACTGTGATCAAGGACATTTTCCGTCCTCCATTTTGAAAATGGCCATTACCCATAACAGCTTTCTTGTCAGCACACAGTTAACTGTAACATCGCCCACTTGAGCCATAGGGAAACATGGACATTACCTGGTACATCAGTTGTCCACTCAGCTATAACTGACAGCAACTGATATTTTACTGACAGCAACTGGTATATTTCAGTTCTGACAAAATGTTGTCAGAACTGGAAGGGATTATTGTCAGAAGAAAATGGTGAGCTTCTGAGAGGAACTGATGGCAAGGTAACTATGTAATGTTCATTTGACGTTACCTCATGTGTTTATTTTAAATATTTTTACTCAGTACAGGTTCTCTTTAACCTCCTGGGGACCACCGAGCAGAAGTCCTACGCTGCACTTGTGGCTGCCTAAGCCTGATGCGACGTAGGATTTACGCCACCTGCTTTTTCTGCTCCTGCTGAGATCGTGCGCACTTGAGGGGAGATTAAGCTGTCATGTGATGGCCAACATCTCCAGTGCTGCGTAATATGTTGGCGCTTTATAAATAATAATAATAATCTCCCCTCACTGACCAGGAGCCATGGTGATTGGCTCCTGATCACGTGATCAATACGATCTCCAGCCGATCGTAGTGATCACCGTAAGCAGTAGCGGTTGGAGAGGAAGAAGAGGACTGGGACTCACCTTCCTGATGTTCCCCCGGCGATTGTTGCTCTCCTCCTCTCTGCCTGGCATCCCTGCTCGCTCTGCCTCTGTCAGGTCCAGGCTTGATGATGTCATCAAGTGGCAGTTTTAGCAGGGATGCCGGGCAGAGCGGAGGGGGATAGAGCTGCTCCTCGCTGGAGCCTGGGAGGTGAGTAAAGGCTGCTGGCTATGCTGGGGACACCCATGCCTAGCTATCTATACTGGGGATACCGCTGCCTGGCTATCAACCCCCCATGTGAAAATGCACTGGTCCTTAAGGGGGTTAGGCTGCCGGTCCCCAGAAGGTTAACGTGTACCTGTAGGGAAAGAAATGGCTAGTTAGATACTTGCCTCAGTAGAGGGAAGCATCTGGATAAATCCACAGAAAAGCTCATGGCAGAAAACTGATGCCTTTGTGCATGGACAAGTGTGACCCCAGCCTAAGGCCTGGAACCCACTAGGAGCGATTTTCTGAGCGCTTTGTGATTTGAAAAGCTCTTGCTAATGTAATGCTATGGGTGGGATCCCACTGGAGCGATGTGATGTTATAAAAAATCATCCCATAGCATTGCATTAGCAAGAGCTTTTCCAAATCACTAGCGATTGGAAATCTCTTCTAGTGGGTTTCTGGCCTAAGGCAGGGAGCACACTTGTCTGTTAGTTTTCTGCATGCGTTTTCCACACCACGGGCTTGATTCACTAAACCGTGATAACTCAAATATCACACCTTATCAAAGTTAACATGCCTTATCAGAGTAGCATAGCAAGCGCTACGAACTTATGCCTGCTAATTGGCAATGCACTCGTCCTGCCCTGAGCCCCTGCGGGTTCGTATCGCTCGCTATGCTACTCTGATAAGGTGTGATATCTTTGATAATGTGTGATATCGTTGATAAGGTGTGATATTTGAGTTATCACGGTTTAGTGAATCTAGCCCATGTATGTCTGTATGCAGGAAAATGCGTGCATTTTTGTTGTCACAGAAGCTGATGTAATTGATAGAGAAAATGCGTGCAGTGCTGCGTGCGCGGTGCGCACTACTAGTTCATAGTTCTCTGTTTTTCTTCTGCAGAAAAGGAACACAAAAGCAGACACGCGCTCGCAGCCTGAGTGATGCCGGGGAACTTGTTTATCGGAACACTTTGGGTATAAATCCTGCTGGGGTTGTTGGGAAATATGTAAAGTTCAGGAGGTGTTGTTTTCTGGCGCTCGGCGTGGAAGTGTCGGCGGTCTTCTGGCGTCTGTATAAACACGCAGAGCTGCGGATCGCGCTAATAGTTTACAGAGGAAGATGGAACACTAACAGTGGAAACATTTCACCGGCTCTGCTGCAGAGGAATCCTGGGAAGTCGGCCCAGATCTGTGTCCTGCGGCTGTCACGGCGACCGCGGCATCAACTCCGCAGAGAAGCTTCACGCAGCGTGTACGAAATATATGCTGATCATTCAGTAATGTATTATTGCCCCGTGACGTGTGCGGAGGACCCCCTGGCTGCATATCATTTACATGTTCTTCCCCTGTACCAAAACTGCCGGTACAGTTACACCAGGCAGCTTGTAGACGGATCGTGTCACTTGGGAGATGTTAGTCTTCGGTAATCGGGTGACCAGGTAGTCATTTGGGTGCCCGATGGGACTTGTGGATGACAGGCTACTATATAATATTTAATAGGTTCAATTGATTTGCTACAACTATCGACCATTTGTGTGCCTGACTTCTAGGTTAGTGTTAGGCACTTAACCGAGTGTTGGGAATGGGGGAGGGGGGCTTTAGGCATTGGGTGTGGGGGGGGGGGGGGGGGGGGGTTGAAGTAAACCGAGCACCATTTTTACCTTTCGGCATCTCAATAGCAATTCAAAAATGCGTATTGATTTTATTAATTACTTATTTAATTTATTTTATTTGACTTTTTTAAATTTAAATGTTTGTTAGGGGCTTTTATTGCTCTACTTCCACAGCCTGCTGTCTGCAGAAAGAGCAGGCAGATGAGGACTGCTGTAATTAGCAGTAGCAATGAGCAAACAAAAACTTTCATCAGCGGAGGAGAGAGGAGATATACCACACTGTACTTGAAAGAGTTTAGAGAAGTCGCACTTGATTAACTTCACACCCTCCCATGGATAAACAAGGGCAGAGGGAAGGGGAGGGGGAAATGGCAGCCCCTACAGTTATTAGAAACCAGGACAATCTGCAGAAAAAGGAAGCTGCTTGGATCCCTTTAAGGTTAGGTAACTTACTGGGGGGGGGATGGCATTAGGTAGGGGGTCTTCTATTAATTCTATTAAGCACTTATTATGGTGGCTAACCCTTAGGCAGCTACAAGGGCGATTAGGGTTAGGAATTAGGTGGTGGGGGGTTAGGGTATGTTTCCACTAGAGGCATGCAAATTCTCATGCTAGTTTTAGGACGCGTAATCGCATTTACAAGTTTGTATACGTATATGCGTGTTTTTACATGCAAATTTGCATGCATAATCGTTTTCTTTCTTCTTTTTTTTCCTGTTTTTCGATTCTATTGACTTTAATGAAATCACAAATGTAAAACCCACTCAAAAATGCCATGTGGAATCTGAAATTTTGTAGTACAGCTGCATAGATTTTTTTTTTTCTACATGCGAATTCTGGATAGAGTGGAAACAGACCCATTGAAATATATTGGTATTCGAATCTGTGTGCAGAAAATGCACACAAATTCGCATCTAGTGGAAACGGTCCCTTAAAGCGGACATAGGGTTAACATCCCGTGTTTACAAATTAGCTGCTCTACTGAGGCAGCCAGCTGACACAGCTGAGAGACCATATTTCAACCACAGATGAGGGGGAAGTAGACAGGCTAAATTCTTTAAAGAGAACCTGAGGTGGATCTTCGGGGGGCATGTTCTCTGCCTAATGACATGGCTCTGTGCACCCCAACTGCCGCTCTTTGCCCCCCCCCCCCCCCCCACCGCCGTGGTATAGCCTCCTGAGTTTAGCGACAAGATTAGTCGCCAATTCTGAGGTAAACACGGGAGAGAAATTCCCTGTTTAAAACTCCCGCCAGGGGCGTTCCTGCAGTGTTTCCTGAGCTGCCATCGGGCAGCTTTCTCCCTGGCCACACCTCCTGTCGCTCCCCCGCCTACCTCCACTCATGTGGTAATGCCACAATACTTATTTGTCTGCAGGTGTCGTATTTGCGTTCTGTAAATTGCTGCATTACATCATGCATATCTGTGATCTGCTAATCATCTCTGTTCACTCTTATCTCTAATCCTTCCTGTTCTGTTTTTTTTTTTTTTTTTCCTCAGACCTGATGTGCAGATAGTTGATAAGTGATTAGCCCTGCTGAAGTATTGTGCCACAGCTGGCTTGGTGCATGTGTAAAAGGCAGGAGACTGTGATACTAGCAGTCGGGGCTTTTCAGGGAATCAAAATAGGATTGTTGAGGATTACAATTCATGGTTCATTCATCATATTTGGGTCACAAGTGCAGTTGTGTAAAGTGGCAGTGTACTGATAACTGTTCTTAAAGAGAACCCGAGGTGGCTTCCTAAGAATGATATCCGCACACAGAGGCTGGGTCTGCTTATATTGCCCAGCCTCTGTTGCTATTTCAATCCCCCCAAAGTTCCCCCTGCGCTCCGTTCTCCCCCATAAATCACAGCCGAGCTGTGCGGGCTGTGTTTACTTTTGTCCTGTCACTCTCCGCCGCTCCCCCGCCTCCTCCATAGCTCCGGTCCCCGCCCACGTCCCTTCCCTCCCCGCTGCTTGGAGGGAAGGGACGCGGGCGGGGACCGGAGCTATGCAGGAGGCGGGAGGAGCGGCGAGAGTGACACTACAGAGGTAAACACAGCCCGCTGTGTGTTGACAGCGCAGCTGTGATTTATGGGGCATAGCAGAGCGCAGGGGGAACTTGTTGCGGATTGAGATAGCAACAGAGGCTGGGCAATATAAGCAGACCCAGCCTCTGTGTGCGGATATCTTTCTTAGGAAGCCACCTCAAGTTCTCTTTAAAGAGTCTATTTAAAAAAAAAAAAAACCCTCTGAAGGATACTTACCTCGGGAGCGAGAACTATTAGGGTTCCAATGAAGCTTCCCCCTCCTCCGCAGATTGGGGGAATCCAGTGCTGGCTCCCCCGAATACTCTCCCAATCCTCCCCTGACAAGCTTGACAAGGCTTGATATATTCACCTCGCTGGGATCCAGCGCAGGCGTAGTAGCAGCTCTTTGTTCGGGCTAGGCGGAAATAGCTGAGTGAACATATCCGCTCTACTGTGCAGGTGCAGAAGGACTCGCGCCTGCGCAGTGGAGCCGATTGATTGGGTTTGGCTATTTCCACATTAACCCGGATAAAGAGCAGCTAGTGCACCTGCGCAGGATCGTGGTAGGTAAATATTTACCTTGCCGTGATTTTGGGGGATCCCGGCAAAGCAATGGAGGGACAGAGGAGGACAGGGGCAGCCTTGTTAGGATCCAGAGTACTCCCCAGTAGTGATGGCCTGAACGGTTCGCCGGATTACTTGTTCGCACAAACTTAGCTGATTCGAATTTGCAGTGAACCGCGGACACTTAGCTAGTTCAAGCCGCCCCCTATACTACATCATTGGGCTAAACTTTGACCCTCTACATCAGTCAGCAGACACATGGCAGCCAATCAGGTTGCACTCCCTCCTGGAGCCCCCCCTCCTATAAAAGGCAGCAGCGTTGGCCATGTTCTCACTCTGTGTGCTGCTGTATTAATGAGAGAAGGGAGAGACATTAGAGAGATAGGGAAAGCGATAGTTAAGGTCTGTTAGCTTGCTTCTTGCTGATATTTGTTGATGAAAAAGCTAATGTTCTTCGTGTGTGTGTGTGTGTGTGTGTGTGTGTGTGTGTGTGTGTGTGTGTGTGTGTGTGTGTGTGTGTGTGTGTGTGTGTGTGTGTGTGTGTGTGTGTGTGTGTGTGTGTGTGTGTGTGTGTGTGTGTGTGTGTGTGTCGCTGACACTGCATATACAGCCCTGTCTGTCACAGCTGGCTCAGGCTAATTGCTGTACTGTGCCAGGCCCAGCACATTCAGTGTATACCTTTCACTGCCTCTGGGTGACTGCACTTTGTATTATACAATACCACCACCAGTCCGTGCATACCTTTTCCCTGCACCTGTGTGACTGCACAATTGTATTATAGCAGCAGTCACTGCATACCTTTTCCCTGCACCTGTGTAACTGCACAATTGTATTATAGCAGCAGTCAGTGCATACCTTTTCCCTGCACATGTGTGACTGCACAATTGTATTATATCAGCAGTCCCTGAATACCTTTTCTCTGCACCTGTGTGACTGCACAATTGTATTATAGCAGCAGTCACTGCATACCTTTTCCCTGCACCTGTGTGACTGCACAATTGTATTATAGCAGCAGTCCCTGCATACCTTTTCCCTGCACCTGTGTGACTGCACAATTGTATTATAGCAGCAGTCCCTGCATACCTTTTTCCCTGCACCTGTGTGACTGCACAATTGTATTATAGCAGCAGTCCCTGCATACCTTTTCCCTGCACCTGTGTGACTGCACAATTGTATTAGAGCAGTAGTCAGTGCATACCTTTTCCCTGCACCTGTGTGACTGCACAATTGTATTATAGCAGCAGTCAGTGCATACCTTTTCCCTGCACCAGTGTGACTGCACAATTGTATTAGAGCAGTAGTCAGTGCATACCTTTCCCTGCACATGTGTGACTGCACAATTGTATTATAGCAGCAGTCCCTGCATACCTTTTCTCTGCACCTGTGTGACTGCACAATTGTATTATAGCAGCAGTCACTGCATACCTTTTCCCTGTACCTATGTGACTGCACAATTGTATTATAGCAGCAGTCAGTGCATACCTTTCCCTGCACATGTGTGACTGCACAATTGTATTATAGCAGCAGTCCCTGCATACCTTTTCCCTGCACCTATGTGACTGCACAATTGTATTATAGCAGCAGTCAGTGCATACCTTTCCCTGCACATGTGTGACTGCACAATTGTATTATAGCAGCAGTCCCTGCATACCTTTTCTCTGCACCTGTGTGACTGCACAATTGTATTATAGCAGCAGTCAGTGCATACCTTTTCTCTGCACCTGTGTGACTGCACAATTGTATTATAGCAGCAGTCAGTGCATACCTTTTCCCTGCACCTGTGTGACTGCACAATTGTATTATAGCAGCAGTCACTGCATACCTTTTCCCCGCACCTGTGTGACTGCACATTGTATTATACAAGCAGTCACTGCATACCTTTCCCTGCACATGTGTGACTGCACAATTGTATTATAGCAGCAGTCCCTGCATACCTTTTCTCTGCACCTGTTTGACTGCACAATTGTATTATAGCGGCAGTCAGTGCATACCTTTTCACTGCACCTGTGTAACTGCACATTGTGTTATACCACCAGCAGTCAGGTCAAAAAAGTGTTCAGTACCTCACCTTTATCAAAATGAATGAGGCATGGATCCCGGAGGGCTACTGCCTGCCCGAAGACTAAGTCAGTCCCCACACTCAGCATCTCTGCCTGCCGGCCGATGCTACCTGCCCCAAGACTAAGTCAGTCCCCACACAGCACCTCTGCCCGCAGGCCGCTTGACTGCCTTCTCCGCCACCACCAAAAGGGTCCAGGACTCCAGGTGGATTCCTGAATTTTTATGGCTGCTGCTGCTGCTATCAAACATAATAATAATTTTTCTGGTGAGTGTACATGCCTAATTTTTCTGGCTGCACTGCGGCTGCAACAACAAAACAAAAGGCATGTACATGTGTCAATTCCCCTTTGTGATCGTTACCTTGCCGCAGCAAAGAGGCTGGCATATCACAATGAAGCAATGACCGACGGCTATATGAGTTATAGGAGTGTGTTGGGGGGCACTCCCAGGATAATAAGGTCGTTGCTTCATTGTGGACAGACCAAATTTGATCAGCTGGACAGTCACTGTTGTACTATCATTG
Source organism: Hyperolius riggenbachi (assembly GCF_040937935.1). NCBI lineage: Eukaryota > Metazoa > Chordata > Amphibia > Anura > Hyperoliidae > Hyperolius > Hyperolius riggenbachi. Next base: position 26,627,457 of record NC_090650.1, on the reverse strand, counting down.
CGCTTCCACAGCCCGGTGACCAAATGGGCTTGAAAACCGCCATCGCCTGCACTCTGGCCATGGTGAGCACCAGTCCAACACAGCCGTCACCACGCAAACAGCTGTTTGCGGTGCGTTACACAGTGAGTTTGGTCTGTCAGTGTGAAGCAGTACACTACTTACACTAACTGCTGATCCATGTATACATATGCAAGATAATGCAATTTGATTTCTGCCTTTTAGGGATTATAACCCTGCTGTGAGTCAAATCAGTAATTTTCCCGGGGACTTTTGGCATGTATCCCACTCCGCCATGCCACCCTCCAGGTGTTAGACCCCTTGAAACATCTTTTCCATCACTTTTGTGGCCAGAAACAGTGTTTGTAGATTTTTCAATTTCGCCTGCCCATTGAAGTCTATTGTGGTTCGAAACGTTTGCAGGTTTGCAAACTTCTTTGCAAGTTCGAGGTTTGTGAACCGAAAATCGGAGGTTTGAGCCATCTCAACTCCCCAGGGGCCCTTTTTTTCTTTACAGATTTTCTTTAAAATCGGGCCCTGATTGGTAATCAAGTATACTGCTGTTATGTATCTACGTCCTGTTTTGATGCTGGTATTCCTGCCAGGACGTAGATTTCACCTCACTGCCGCCGCATGTTCTCGCTGCTCTCAACGCTCCTGCCGATCTTGTCGCCGTCTCCCCGCCACAGCTCGCTATCTATGACGGCAGAGCCCTGTGAGTAGGTCAGGAGCTGATTTCATTGGCTCCTGACCCTGTCATCAATGTGCCGGTACAAATGGATCTGTTTTCTGTTTCATACTGATCAGTTATCGTATTAACATTGTTCATTGCTTTCGAAAGCAAAGAAAACCCTGAGAATCTCCCATGAGGAAATGGACTAGTCCATAACCTTTCGGTTCTGTCTGATTTTAAAGTGAACCAGAGACGAAGCATCCTCATGTATTTTACCTTATATATCAGAAGGAACATTAGAGAAAACACCTACTCTGCTCTCTGTTTCATTATTCATGTTCAGATTGCTTCTTATCATCCCAGATAAAATCCCTGACTGAGCATTCAGTCTGGCTTTGCTATAATGACTCGGCTATGATGATTCCTGAGCAGAGCCACAAGGGGGCAGGCTTGGGCTTGAAAAGACAGACACAGCTATAAAGATTCCTGAACAAAGCCAGACTGAATGCTCAGTCGGGGATTTTATCTGGGCTGCTAACAAGCAGGCTGAGCAGTGAAGGATGTAACAGAGAGCAGGGTAGGTGTTTTCTCTAATGTTCCCACTGATATATATGGTAAAATACATGAGGGTGCTTCGTCTCTGGTTCCCTTTAACTGCTTACTTTTTAAACTGTAGTGGTCCGTTAACAGAGGTGGAATCTGCCGTGACATGCCTGCTGATGGGCTATTGGTGACAGGTCCTCTCTATCAGGGCGGTGCAGAGGGCAGTGATGGCGTAAGCTACCCGCCATGTACCTGTGGTGAGATTGGTGGCATTATATGTGGCCTCTTGCAGGTGTGGTCTCCCCTCCGCTGCATCAGACTGTACAGAGCCTTCACAGCTCTGCTCTTTAAATGGGACACCCTTTGTATAAAACAAGTCGTTTTTGGGTGACGCATGGCAGAAAACAACGACCACATCCTGTACCTTCTGCCGCCCAGTCATCAGATTGTTATCAGAGGCTCCGCCACGTACGTCACGCCACGTCTGATGTTCTGTCTGTGGCCTGAGAGAGAACATTTTGTGTGTAAAGCGGACCTGTCGCGCGTCAAAGTGCTGCAGAGAAGGTTCAGTTCATGTAGAAGTCGCATTTATGCTGACATTGCTGAGCAAGCAGCAGTGGAAAATAATATGAGACCTCATATATCGAGTCGGCTGTAGTGAACACTGTTTTGGTATTATGAAAGTAAAGGCCTGTAGTGTACCCACAACACGATTTTTGCACAGTTTGTTTTTTCCACAACGCTCAACTTTTTCTGCAGCGAGCGATTGTTTCTGCTGTTTCATGCAGTGGGTTGTGCAATTCTTTTTGCAATGTTCAAAGATCACGATCATCATGGTGGATCAGAACTTTAAGATCCCCGATGACTCCCGCGCAATGTACCACGATGGTTTGAACTATCGTTGCGGTCACATGTTATTGCAGTGGAAAATGGATCGGGGAGCACTCGTTCCTCGGGTTGGATCCATCTTACAGGGGGTATTCTGCTTTAAGCAGGAGAGGAATTGTAAGACGTACAGTCATGTATTATGCAATTTGTGGCAGATCAGGTAAACTATCAATATCTTCCAGTTCTGGCCCATTTTTTTCATGGTATTTTGCAAGCTGATGTTCAGTATTTGCTGTAAAGCCGGGAGCCCACTTGTCGGGATGGTACCGGGAGCCCATTTGTCGGGGCGTTGTCGAGAGCCCGCCTTTCGGGACTGTGGTGGAAGCCCATTTTGCTGGGTTAGAGCCTCCTCTGTTGGCATGATGACCCCCCTGTGTGGGGCTGGTTCCGGACCCCTCTGTGGCCATGCTGCTGTATGCAGTGCCCTCCAGGTGAGCCCTGTGTGTGGATGCTGTACAGTGGTGACAGCATGGTATGATGGCCCCCTGTGCTGGACAGGCTGCTGTATGCGGTGCCCTCCAGGTGAGCCCTGTGTGTGGACGCTGTACAGTGGTAACAGCATGGTATGATGGCCCCCTGTGCTGGACAGGCTGCTGTATGCAGTGCCCTCCAGGTGAGCCCTGTGTGTGTGGACGCTGTACAGTGGTGACAGCATGGTATGATGGCCTCCTGTGCTGGACATGCTGCTGTATGCGGTGCCCTCCAGGTGAGCCCTGTGTGTGTGGACGCTGTACAGTGGTGACTGCATGGTATGATGGCCTCCTGTGCTGGACATGCTGCTGTATGCGGTGCCCTCCAGGTGAGCCCTGTGTGTGTGGATGCTGTACAGTGGTGACAGCATGGTATGATGATCCCCTGTGCTGGACATGCTGCTGTATGCGGTGCCCTCCAGGTGAGCCCTGTGTGTGTGGACGCTGTACAGTGGTGACAGCATGGGATGATGACCCCCTGTGCTGGACATGCTGCTGTATGCGGTGCCCTCCAGGTGAGCCCTGTGTGTGTGGACGCTGTACAGTGGTGACAGCATGGTATGATGGCCCCCTGTGCTGGACATGCTGCTGTATGCGGTGCCCTCCAGGTGAGCCCTGTGTGTGTGGACGCTGTACAGTGGTGACAGCATGGTATGATGGCCTCCTGTGCTGGACATGCTGCTGTATGCGGTGCCCTCCAGGTAAGCCCTGTGTGTGTGTGGATGCTGTACAGTGGTGACAGCATGGTATGATGACCCCCTGTGCTGGACATGCTGCTGTATGCGGTGCCCTCCAGGTAAGCCCTGTGTGTGTGTGGATGCTGTACAGTGGTGACAGCATGGTATGATGGCCCCCTGTGCTGGACATGCTGCTGTATGCGGTGCCCTCCAGGTGAGCCCTGTGTGTGTGGACGCTGTGCAGTGGTGACAGCATGGTATGATGGCCCCCTGTGCTGGACATGCTGCTGTATGCGGTGCCCTCCAGGTGAGCCCTGTGTGTGTGGACGCTGTACAGTGGTGACAGCATAGTATGATGGCCCCCTGTGCTGGACATGCTGCTGTATGCGGTGCCCTCCAGGTGAGCCCTGTGTGTGTGGACGCTGTACAGTGGTGACAGCATAGTATGATGGCCTCCTGTGCTGGACATGCTGCTGTATGCGGTGCCCTCCAGGTGAGCCCTGTGTGTGTGGACGCTGTACAGTGGTGACTGCATGGTATGATGGCCTCCTGTGCTGGACATGCTGCTGTATGCGGTGCCCTCCAGGTAAGCCCTGTGTGTGTGTGGATGCTGTACAGTGGTGACAGCATGGTATGATGACCCCCTGTGCTGGACATGCTGCTGTATGCGGTGCCCTCCAGGTGAGCCCTGTGTGTGTGGACGCTGTACAGTGGTGACAGCATAGTATGATGGCCTCCTGTGCTGGACATGCTGCTGTATGCGGTGCCCTCCAGGTGAGCCCTGTGTGTGTGGACGCTGTACAGTGGTGACAGCATGGTATGATGGCCTCCTGTGCTGGACATGCTGCTGTATGCGGTGCCCTCCAGGTGAGCCCTGTGTGTGTGGACGCTGTACAGTGGTGACAGCATGGTATGATGGCCTCCTGTGCTGGACATGCTGCTGTATGCGGTGCCCTCCAGGTAAGCCCTGTGTGTGTGTGGATGCTGTACAGTGGTGACAGCATGGTATGATGACCCCCTGTGCTGGACATGCTGCTGTATGCGGTGCCCTCCAGGTAAGCCCTGTGTGTGTGTGGACGCTGTACAGTGGTGACAGCATGGTATGATGACCCCCTGTGCTGGACATGCTGCTGTATGCGGTGCCCTCCAGGTAAGCCCTGTGTGTGTGTGGATGCTGTACAGTGGTGACAGCATGGTATGATGGCCCCCTGTGCTGGACATGCTGCTGTATGCGGTGCCCTCCAGGTGAGCCCTGTGTGTGTGGACGCTGTGCAGTGGTGACAGCATGGTATGATGGCCCCCTGTGCTGGACATGCTGCTGTATGCGGTGCCCTCCAGGTGAGCCCTGTGTGTGTGGACGCTGTACAGTGGTGACAGCATAGTATGATGGCCTCCTGTGCTGGACATGCTGCTGTATGCGGTGCCCTCCAGGTGAGCCCTGTGTGTGTGGACGCTGTACAGTGGTGACTGCATGGTATGATGGCCTCCTGTGCTGGACATGCTGCTGTATGCGGTGCCCTCCAGGTGAGCCCTGTGTGTGTGGACGCTGTACAGTGGTGACAGCATGGTATGATGATCCCCTGTGCTGGACATGCTGCTGTATGCGGTGCCCTCCAGGTGAGCCCTGTGTGTGTGGACGCTGTACAGTGGTGACAGCATGGGATGATGACCCCCTGTGCTGGACATGCTGCTGTATGCGGTGCCCTCCAGGTGAGCCCTGTGTGTGTGGACGCTGTACAGTGGTGACAGCATGGTATGATGGCCTCCTGTGCTGGACATGCTGCTGTATGCGGTGCCCTCCAGGTAAGCCCTGTGTGTGTGTGGATGCTGTACAGTGGTGACAGCATGGTATGATGGCCTCCTGTGCTGGACATGCTGCTGTATGCGGTGCCCTCCAGGTGAGCCCTGTGTGTGTGGATGCTGTACAGTGGTGACAGCATGGTATGATGACCCCCTGTGCAGGACATGCTGCTGTATGCAGTGCCCTCCAGGTGAGCCCTGTGTGTGTGGATGCTGTACAGTGGTGACAGCATGGTATGATGACCCCCTGTGCAGGACATGCTGCTGTATGCGGTGCCCTCCAGGTAAGCCCTGTGTGTGTGGACGCTGTACAGTGGTGACAGCATGGTATGATGACCCCCTGTGCTGGACAGGCTGCTGTATGCGGTGCCCTCCAGGTGAGCCCTGTGTGTGTGGATGCTGTACAGTGGTGACAGCATGGTATGATGGCCCCCTGTGCTGGACATGCTGCTGTATGCAGTGCCCTCCAGGTGAGCCCTGTGTGTGTGGACGCTGTACAGTGGTGACAGCATGGTATGATGCCCCCCTGTGCTGGACATGCTGCTGTATGTGATGCCCTCCAGGTGAGCCCTGTGTGTGTGGATGCTGTACAGTGGTGACAGCATGGTATGATGGCCCCCTGTGCTGGACATGCTGCTGTATGCGGTGCCCTCCAGGTAAGCCCTGTGTGTGTGGACGCTGTACAGTGGTGACAGCATGGTATGATGGCCCCCTGTGCTGGACATGCTGCTGTATGCGGTGCCCTCCAGGTGAGCCCTGTGTGTGTGGATGCTGTACAGTGGTGACAGCATGGTATGATGGCCTCCTGTGCTGGACATGCTGCTGTATGCGGTGCCCTCCAGGTAAGCCCTGTGTGTGAGGACGCTGTACAGTGGTGACAGCATAGTATGATGGCCCCCTGTGCTGGACATGCTGCTGTATGCGGTGCCCTCCAGGTGAGCCCTGTGTGTGGATGCTGTACAGTGGTGACAGCATGGTATGATGGCCTCCTGTGCTGGACATGCTGCTGTATGCGGTGCCCTCCAGGTGAGCCCTGTGTGTGTGGACGCTGTACAGTGGTGACAGCATGGTATGATGGCCTCCTGTGCTGGACATGCTGCTGTATGCGGTGCCCTCCAGGTGAGCCCTGTGTGTGTGGACGCTGTACAGTGGTGACAGCATGGTATGATGGCCTCCTGTGCTGGACATGCTGCTGTATGCGGTGCCCTCCAGGTAAGCCCTGTGTGTGTGGATGCTGTACAGTGGTGACAGCATGGTATGATGTCCCCCTGTGCTGGACATGCTGCTGTATGCGGTGCCCTCCAGGTGAGCCCTGTGTGTGTGGACGCTGTGCAGTGGTGACAGCATGGTATGATGGCCTCCTGTGCTGGACATGCTGCTGTATGCGGTGCCCTCCAGGTGAGCCCTGTGTGTGTGGACGCTGTACAGTGGTGACAGCATGGTATGATGGCCTCCTGTGCTGGACATGCTGCTGTATGCGGTGCCCTCCAGGTAAGCCCTGTGTGTGTGTGGATGCTGTACAGTGGTGACAGCATGGTATGATGGCCCCCTGTGCTGGACATGCTGGTGTATGCGGTGCCCTCCAGGTAAGCCCTGTGTGTGTGGATGCTGTACAGTGGTGACAGCATGGTATGATGACCCCTGTGCTGGACATGCTGCTGTATGCGGTGCCCTCCAGGTGAGCCCTGTGTGTGTGGACGCTGTACAGTGGTGACAGCATGGTATGATGACCCCTGTGCTGGACATGCTGCTGTATGCAGTGCCCTCCAGGTAAGCCCTGTGTGTGTGGACGCTGTACAGTGGTGACAGCATGGTATGATGGCCTCCTGTGCTGGACATGCTGCTGTATGCGGTGCCCTCCAGGTAAGCCCTGTGTGTGTGGATGCTGTACAGTGGTGACAGCATGGTATGATGACCCCTGTGCAGGACATGCTGCTGTATGCGGTGCCCTCCAGGTGAGCCCTGTGTGTGTGGACGCTGTGCAGTGGTGACAGCATGGTATGATGACCCCCTGTGCTGGACATGCTGCTGTATGCGGTGCCCTCCAGGTGAGCCCTGTGTGTGTGGACGCTGTACAGTGGTGACAGCATGGTATGATGGCCTCCTGTGCTGGACATGCTGCTGTATGCGGTGCCCTCCAGGTAAGCCCTGTGTGTGTGGATGCTGTACAGTGGTGACAGCATGGTATGATGACCCCTGTGCAGGACATGCTGCTGTATGCGGTGCCCTCCAGGTGAGCCCTGTGTGTGGACGCTGTACAGTGGTGACAGCATGGTATGATGACCCCTGTGCTGGACATGCTGCTGTATGCGGTGCCCTCCAGGTGAGCCCTGTGTGTGGACGCTGTACAGTGGTGACAGCATGGTATGATGACCCCTGTGCAGGACATGCTGCTGTATGCGGTGCCCTCCAGGTGAGCCCTGTGTGTGGACGCTGTACAGTGGTGACAGCATGGTATGATGACCCCTGTGCTGGACATGCTGCTGTATGTGGTGCCCTCCAGGTAAGCCCTGTGTGTGTGGATGCTGTACAGTGGTGACAGCATGGTATGATGACCCCTGTGCTGGACATGCTGCTGTATGCGGTGCCCTCCAGGTGAGCCCTGTGTGTGGACGCTGTACAGTGGTGACAGCATGGTATGATGACCCCTGTGCTGGACATGCTGCTGTATGTGGTGCCCTCCAGGTAAGCCCTGTGTGTGTGGATGCTGTACAGTGGTGACAGCATGGTATGATGACCCCTGTGCTGGACATGCTGCTGTATGCGGTGCCCTCCAGGTGAGCCCTGTGTGTGTGGACGCTGTACAGTGGTGACAGCATGGTATGATGACCCCTGTGCTGGACATGCTGCTGTATGCAGTGCCCTCCAGGTAAGCCCTGTGTGTGTGGACGCTGTACAGTGGTGACAGCATGGTATGATGGCCTCCTGTGCTGGACATGCTGCTGTATGCAGTGCCCTCCAGGTGAGCCCTGTGTGTGTGGACGCTGTACAGTGGTGACAGCATGGTATGATGGCCTCCTGTGCTGGACATGCTGCTGTATGCGGTGCCCTCCAGGTGAGCCCTGTGTGTGAGGATGCTGTACAGTGGTGACAGCATGGTATGATGGCCCCCTGTGCTGGACATGCTGCTGTATGCGGTGCCCTCCAGGTGAGCCCTGTGTGTGTGGACGCTGTACAGTGGTGACAGCATGGTATGATGGCCTCCTGTGCTGGACATGCTGCTGTATGCGGTGCCCTCCAGGTAAGCCCTGTGTGTGTGGACGCTGTACAGTGGTGACAGCATGGTATGATGGCCTCCTGTGCTGGACATGCTGCTGTATGCGGTGCCCTCCAGGTAAGCCCTGTGTGTGTGGACGCTGTACAGTGGTGACAGCATGGTATGATGGCCTCCTGTGCTGGACATGCTGCTGTATGCGGTGCCCTCCAGGTAAGCCCTGTGTGTGTGTGGACGCTGTACAGTGGTGACAGCATGGTATGATGGCCTCCTGTGCTGGACATGCTGCTGTATGCGGTGCCCTCCAGGTAAGCCCTGTGTGTGTGGACGCTGTACAGTGGTGACAGCATGGTATGATGGCCTCCTGTGCTGGACATGCTGCTGTATGCGGTGCCCTCCAGGTAAGCCCTGTGTGTGTGGACGCTGTACAGTGGATTGCGTTGCACAGAGGAAGTGTTGCACACACTGGCTGTGACGGTGCATTTCCTGCAGCTGCTTCTCTGCTCTCAGCAGACACACTGTCACATCTCTCCCCGTCCCCCGTGTCTCTGACTCTGCGCCCCTCCATGCATCGCCAGAGATGATCCTATCCGCTGCCTCCAGTGCCGGGCTGCCCCTGTCCAGTGATTGGCTGCCTCTGCAGGACCCCAGCCAGGTAACGGCTCAGAGCTGCTCATAGAATTCAGCTCTCGGTAGATAACGGAGTTCTCTTGTGTAGTAAGCTGGAAGTTTTTGCAGTGTTCCTCCAGATATTTTACTTGTTTGTGAATTCTGTAGGTTTTACCCACTTGATAATTTCTCTATTCCTTGCAGTGGTGAGATCTCCGTTCACCTGAGTTCCCAGCTCTGTCCATCTCAATTACCACTAGCTCTCCTTCTCTGCAAAAGTTTCTATCTCTTATTGACTGGTTTTTAAAGCACACTTAAAGGACAACTGTAGTGAGAAGAATATGGAGGCTGTCATATTTATTTCCTTTTAAGTGATACTAATTGTCTGGCAGTCCTGCTGGTCTATTTGGCTGCAGTAGTGTCTGAATAACACCAGAAACAAGCATGCAGCTAATCTTGTCAGATCTGACAATAATGCCAGAAACACCTGATCTGCTGCATGCTTGTTCAGGGCCTATGGCTAAAAGTATTAGATGCAGACAATCAGCAGGGCTGCCAGGCAACTGGTATTGCTTAAAAGGAAATAAATATGGCAGCCTCCATATACCTCTCGCTACAGTTGTCCTTTAAAGTGAGCGAGATATGGAGGCTGCCATATATTTATTTTCTTTTAAACAATGCAGATTGCCTGGCTGTCCTGCTGATCCTTTTCCTCTAATGCTGGGTACACACGATGCATTTTTCCATTATTTTCCATCCGATCGTTTTGTCCGCTCGATTCTGCGCTTGATTCTCTTCTGCTCATTCTTCTTAAATTTTTCCATTCACTTCTATGAGAAATCGACTCAAAAACCGATTGGAAGGAATATCGGACATGTCGGAAATTATCTATCAAACTCATCTATCTAGCGGAAAATTGTATGGTGTATTCCCATCATAATACTTTTAGCCATAGACCCTGAACAAGCATGCAGATCAGATATTTCTGCCTGAAGTCTGACTGGATTAGCTGCTTGCTTATGTCTGGTGTGTGATTCAGATACTACTGATGCCAGAATGATCAACAAGTCAGCGAGGCAACTGGTATTGTTTAAAAGGTAATAAATATGGCATCTTCCATATCCCTCTCGCTTCAGTTGTCCTTTAAGGATCTAGTGCCCAGATTTTGTCTTGCATGGTTTGGTGCAGATTGAATAGTGTGTGCTGACACAAGGCTGGCATGTGAGGTTGGGGGTTGTGTGTTATCACCCGCTGAGATCTCTGCACTGATAACACCTGCAGTTCAGAGATTCTCTGCGGCAGGTGTGCTGTCATAGCGATGTAACGGCTGTGTACACATACATGGTACAGTACATACCGTACATTATTTAGTATTTATATGGCACCGACATCTTCCGCAGCGCTGTACAGAGTATATTGTCTTGTCACTTAACTGTCCCTCAGAGAGGCTCACAATCTAATCCATACCATAGTCCTATGTCTATGTATTGTGTAGTGTATGGATCGTAGTCTAGGGCCCATTTAGGGGGAAGCCAATTAACTTATCTGTATGTTTTTGGGATGTGGGAGGAAACCAGAGTGCCTGGAGGAAACCCAAGCGGACACGGGGAGAACATACAAACTCCTTGCAGATAGTGCCCTGGCTGGGATATGGGAGGGGGGGGGGGTGAGGGCTGCAAGGTGAGTATTCTATCCACTACGCCACCTTGCTGCACACACACACACACACACACACACTGTATATGTGTGTATATATATATATATATATATACATATGCATATATATATATGCACACACGCACGCACACACACATGCACACACGCACGCACACACACATGCGCGCACACACACACACATGCACACACACACACACACACACATGTACACACACACACATGTACACGCACACACACTGTACACACACACTGTACACACACACTGTACACACACACTGTACACACACACACTGTACACACACACACTGTACACACACACACTGTACACACACACATGCGCACACACACACATGCACACACACACAAGCCTATTAACTTATCTGTATGTTTTACACACACACACACACACACACACACACACACACACACACACACACACACACACACACACACACACACACACACACACACACACACACACACACACACACACATATACACACACACACACATATACACACACACACACACATATACACACACACATATACACACACACACACACATATACACACACACACATATACACACACACACACACATATACACACACACACACACACACACACACACATATACACACACACACACACACACACACACATATACACACACACACACACACACGCATACACACACACACGCATACACACACACACTGTATACACACATACACACACACCATAGCAATCAGTATACATCAGTTTGTGGGTGGCTCAGATAAGATATGGGAACAGAAGAGTCACACTTTCCGCTCTTCCTGTGTTCATCTCAGTGTCAGTGTGTGTGGTTCAGACTCACAAGATCTGTGAAAAATAGCAGAGGGGGAGCCTGCAGATGTTTAGTTACAGTGGGATGCGAAAGTTTGGGCAACCTTGTTAATCGTCATTATTTTCCTGTGTAAATCGTTGGTTGTTACGATAAAAAATGTCAGTTAAATATATCATATAGGAGACACACACAGTGATATCTGAGAAGTGACATGAAGTTTATTGGATTTACAGAAAGTGCGCAATAATTGTTTAAACAAAATTAGGCAGGTGCATAAATTTGGATACCACAAAAAAAATGAACTCAATATTTATTAGATCCTCCTTTTGCAGAAATTACAGCCTCTGAACACTTCCTGTAGGTTCCAATGAAAGTCTGGATTCTGCTTGAAGGCATTTTGGACCATTCCTCTTTACAAAACATCTATAGCTCATTTAGGTTTGATGGCTTCTGAGCATGGACAGCTCTCTTTAACGCACACCACAGATTTTCAGTTATATTCAGGTCTGGGGACTGAGATGGCCATTCCAGAATGTTGTCCTTGTTCCTCTGCATGAATGCCTTAGTGGATTTTGAGCAGTGTTTAAGGTCTTGTTGAAAGATCCAGCCCCGGCGCAGCTTCAGCTTTGTCACGGATTCCTGGACATTGGACTCCAGAATCTGCTGATACTGAGTGGAATCCATGTGTCCTTCAACTTTGACAAGATTCCCAGTCCCTGCACTGGCCACACAGCCCCACATCATGATGGAACCACCACATTTTACTTTAGGTAGCAGGTGTTTTTCTTGGAATGCTGTGTTGTTTTTCCTCCATGCATAATGCCCCTTGTTATGCCCAAATAACTTAATTTTAGTTTCATCAGTCCACAGCACCTTATTCCAAAATGAAGCTGGCTTGTGTTTGTGCTCTCGCATACAGCATCTCCTTGTGTAAAGTGCACCAAATGGTTGAACGATGCACAGTGACTCCATCTGCAGCAAGATGATGTTGTAGGTCTTTGGTGCTGTTCTGTGGGTTGACTCTGACTGTTCTCACCATTCATCGCTTCTGTCTATCCAAGATTTTTCTTTGTCTGCCGCTTCGAGCCTTAACTTGAACTGAGCCTGTGGTCTTCCAGACAGCTTTCTGTATCCTTCCCCCTAAACCATGATGGGGAACAATCTTTGTCTTCAGGTCATTTGGGAGTTGTTTTGAGACCCCCATGTTGCTACGCTTCACAGAAAATTCAAAGGAGGGAAACTTACATTTGACCCCCTTAAATACTCTTTCTCATAATTGGATTCACCTGTGTATGTAGGTCAGGGGTCACTGAGCTTACCAAGCCAATTTGAGTTCCAATAATTAGTTCTAAAGGTTTTGGAATCGATAAAATGACAACAGTGCCCAAATTTATGCACCTGCCTAATTTTATTTAAACAATTATTGCACACTTTCCTTAAATCCAATAAACTTCATTTCACTTCTCAAATATCACTGTTTGTGTCTCTTATATGATATATTTAACTGACATGTTTTATTGTAACAACCAACGATTTAGACAGGAAAATCATGACGATTAACAAGGTTGCCCATACTTTTGCATCCCACTGTATCAGGTAGGCCTCAGTGTGAACACATTGCTAGTACTATTGTTGACAATATTCTATGTTTTCAGAGTCATTAAAATAAAATCTCACACACTCCTCACTCTCCATTCTAAGGCTTTGTGTATCCAAACGCAATAATAGATCATTTGGTGTTAAAGAGACTCCGTAACAAAAATTGCATCCTGTTTTTTATCATCCTACAAGTTCCAAAAGCTATTCTAATGTGTTCTGGCTTACTGCAGCACTTTGTACTATCACAGTCTCTGTAGTAAATCAACTTATCTCTCTCTTGTCAGACTTGTCAGGCCTGTGTCTGGAAGGCTGCCAAGTTCTTCAGTGTTGTGGTTCTGCTATGAATTCCCCCTTCCAGGCCCCTCTATGCACACTGCCTGTGTGTTATTTAGATTAGAGCAGCTTCTATCTTCTCTCTTATCTTTTACAAGCTGGATAAATCGTCCTCTGAGCTGGCTGGGCTTTCACATAGTGAGGAATTACAGACAAGGGCAAAGCTGTTTGCAGGAAGAAAAGAGCAGCCTGAAACTTCAGTGCATGAGAGATGCAGGGGGAAAGAAACACACAAATGATCTCTTGAGATTCAAAAGGAAGGCTGTATACAGCCTGCTTGTGTATGGATGTATTTTCTATGTGTGGACATACTGTACATCAACCTACTTCCTGTTTTGGTGGCCATTTTGTTTGTTTATAAACAAACTTTTAAAAACTGTTTTTAACCACTTTTAATGCGGCGGGGAGCGGCGAAATTGTGACAGAGGGTAATAGATGTCCCCTAACGCACTGGTATGTTTACTTTTGTGTGATTTTAACAATACAGATTCTCTTTAAAGCGGATCCGAGATGAAAAGCTAACTATAACAAGTAACTTGTGTATATATATATATCTTATCTAAAGTTTAGATAATTTACACAGCAAATCTAGCTGCAAACAGCTTTAATAGAATATGTTATTTCTTCCTGTGATACAATGACAGCAGCCATGTTGTTTGTAAACATTACACAGAGGCAGGCTAATCTGCATCATCAGCTCTCAGACTGTGGAAAAAAAACTAATCCCCCCTCCTCCCTCCTCCCCTGAAATCAATGGCTAGTAATGCCTCCTCCTCCCCCTGCCCAGACTGAGCTCCCATGAGCCCTTGCTACTGCCAAGGCTCTCTGAAAACCTTTGGGCGTGGCTTCTTTAGTTTATAGGGAATTAGAGTATTAAAACGAAAACAAAAAAGTATTTGGCTTGAGGAATGCCCTATAAACAATAGAAAAGGAACACAATTATGCAATGTGTAAAAGTTCACCTCTTATCCACTTTAAAACTAGATAAACACTGCCTCAAATGACAAAGACTAAATCCAAGTACACACATCCAGTTATTATTGGCCAGTTTTAGCACTTCCATGTAGTAGGAGGGCCAACCGATTTTTGAATACTTTGAAAAGATTGAGTTAGCCCTCAGACTAAACGGAAGGGGTAAAATTGGCCAGTCGAGATTGAATGTAGGTATGTACGCAGCTATGTGTTGACACAATTATTCACTAGTGGGAAAGCATTTAAGCCACTCACCGATCTTTTTAGAAGGGGATGTCCCAGTGAATTCACCCCAAGGTCAGACTGTGCAGTGCTCAGAGGAATTGCAAAACTCTCAAGCCACATCTGAAACACAACTAACCTCAAGGTGGCCACTAACGGTACAATTAACGATTGTTTACGAATGATTCTTAGTATGAAGGATTGGAAATCACCATTTGGCACCACTAATGCACTAAAATTATCCTATCTGCCAATTTTCATTTTTCAAGTGCATATTGGAGCTGCTTGAAAAAATATTTAAATTGACTTATGAACAGTAACTGGGGCTTATTTTTGGAGTAGGGCTTATATTTTGAGCATCCTCAAAAATCCTGAAAATTCATGATGGGGCTTATTGTTGGGGTAGATCTTATTTTCAGGGAAAGAGTGTAGACTCTTTGTTCTACTACAGGAGAGCAATGTATCTGCTGCTATGTGAGGGATGACGTTTTGGCTTCTGGTGGGAAGGGTAAGAAGAACAAAGGGTCTCACCCACTGATTGTTTCTTAAAGTATACATGTGAGGGGAGGAAGTTCTATTTTATGTACCTGGGGATTCTTAGAGTTTCCGAAGCCTTGCACGTTCCTCGCTGTCCTCTGGTCACACTTCCTTTGATCTGCTGAAACCCTCCATAAGTTTTCCGACCCATCAGTTGCGAGCTACTGTGCGTGTGTGGTTCCGCTGCCATGTCCAGGAGCGTTCTGTGCATGCGGAAGTGTGTTGAGAAGACAGCGATGGACCTGTATGGCTTCGGGGGGGGGGAGGGGGGGTTGGAAGAAGCCCCAGGTAAGTGAAATAGAAGTTCCCCCATGGAAGGTACACTTCAGGCTGGATTTACACTTAGATGCGTTGCATTGCATCCTACTGAAAAAAGCATGGCGCGATGCAACTCAATGCAACGCATCCAAATGTAAATCCAGCCTTGAAGTGAACCTGAGATGAAGCGCATCTCAGGTGCCATACTTACTTGGGGTTGAGGCTACTGGGTCCCTTGCCGTCTCCCCGGATGGTGCCTGTCCTTCGCCGTACAGCCCGTTAGCCTGGCCTAGTTGCGCTTTGCCCTGCATGCATGGCCCTGTTGCGCTCCCGTCGCCAGCAAAGGCAAAGCTCAGCCAGGTTACCAGGCCACACTGCGAAGGACAGGAGACATCCGGAGAGACGGCAAAGAAGCGAGCGACCTCAAGGGGGCTTAAGGAAGCCCCAGGTAAGTATGGAACCTGAGATGTTTCATCTTAAGTACACTTTAGATTTGCCATGTCTGATCAGTAAGAGAGCTCGGGGCACACTGTACCCACGCAAGATCCTCAGGCTGAGGTTCACAGCTGTGGTGTGTACAAGTCTATAGCATTAGTGGCTTGCTTGTTTTTAGTTGTTGCCCAGAGAAGCCCAGATGTGCTGGTTCTGCTTTTAACCACTTCCTCTCCCCTGGGACTAGTCCCTGCAAAATCCAATATCTCTGTGCAGGGATGTAGCTACTGCATCCCTTCCCGCTCTCCCCCCTTGCGCGCTCCTGCAATCGTTACCACCACCAATCATTAGCCGGGAGAATGACCGCCGCCATTCACAAAAGCCGATACTTACACATCCACGCATTACTTCCTCTTTGAATAGTAATACTACGCATAGGGAAGTTATGCGCGAGGACATCTTGTGGCCAAATAGTAAAATTACATCTACACACTTGTTTTCATTAAAATACTTTTTTTTTAACATTTAAAATTAACACCATACCTCCCACACTCCCCAATAATTACCCCCAAAATATGTTTTGTAAATATATATAATTTTTTTATTTAATACATAAATAGTTACCTCAGGGACTGAACTTTTTTAATATGTATGTCAAGTACTTTATAAATTATGGGCTTGTAATTAGTGATGGATGCAAAACTGAAAAAATGCACCTTCATTTTCAAATAAAATATTGGCACCATACCTTGTACTAGGGAACATTTTAAATGTTGCAATAGCCGGGAGAAATGGGCAAATGAAATGTGTGGGTTTTAATTATGTATTCTTTTAAAACTATAATGGCCCAAAAATTAGAAATAATGCATTTTTTCCATTTTTTCTTATTTTTCCTGTTAAAACACATTTAGAATAAAATCATTCTTAGCAAAAAGTACCTCCCCCTTCCCCCAAAGAATGCTTAATAGGTGGTGAAAAAAACAAGCTGTAGATTGTTTCATTGTGATAAGTAGTAATAAAGTTATAGGCGAATGAATGGAAGGAGTTCTGACAGGTGAAAATTGCGTTTTGTTTTTTTTAAGGGTAAAAACCCTTGGAGGTGAAGTGGTTAATATATTATACTTCAGGTGGCTTCCTGATGTCGCTCTCAAAGTGCAGGTCTCAAGTTCTGTTTCCTGTGTCCATTTATGCAGTTCTGTTTTATATATTTTCCTCACATCAGGTTCAGCAGCCTTGTGGTTGTATCAGGGCAGTTTGAGGTGAAACATTATTGCTTTCCTCAGGAGAAGTGAAACTGGATTGTAGGAAGGTCGTCCCTCTGTTTCAGGCTCTCACTGAGCCCCGGTCACACCACGCCTTGTGCCTCCTCAGAGCTCTCAGCATTGCGGTTATGGAAACACGTGTTCACTCACGGCTATAGCTGGGTTTAAAAAGAGAAATTCGGAAAACAGTTGTTTGGGTTTGCGGAAATGACAAGTATTCTGTTTGGCACTGATCCTTTGTGTGGCTCTGCTGGCTTCAGCTCTGCACCACTCCGTACAGACTTAAACAGAAACCGTAACCAAGGATTTACCATCCCAATCAGTAGCTGATACCGCCTTTCCCAAGAGAAATGTTTTCCTTTTCACTAATAGATCATCGTGGGGAGGGGGGTCCTGACAGTTTGCTGTCTGTGAACCTTGTTGCATTGAGGGAAATAATGGCTTTTTCCATCTGCCTAGCAAGCAATATCTTCCTCTGTGCATAGAACTGTCAGTAACGAACATTCCGTACAGATCACCTGACAGGACTAAAGATGTCCCCACCAGTGATACATTTCAGAATGTAAATCAGGGAGAGGAAAGATTATACAATGGGCAAACACTGGCTAGATAATCTATAAATGAATATTGTAAAAATTAAAAAATTGTATTCATTTTGTTATTTTCACTACAGTTCCTCTTTAAAGGACACCTGAACTGAAAGGAATATGGAGGTTTTATTTCCTTTTAAAATAGTTCCTTGGCAGTCCTGTTGGTCTTTCTGGCTTCAGTAGCATCTGAATCACTTACCTAAATCAAGCATTTGGCTAATCTAGTCAGACTTCAGTCAGAAACACCTGATCTGCATGCTTGTTCAGAGTCTATGGCTGAAAGTCTTGGAGGCAGAGGATCAGCAGGACAGTCAGGCAATGTGCATTGTTTAAAAATAAATAAATATGGCCTCCTCCATATCCCTCTCACTTTAGGTGCGTTTTGAAAGTTTATTTCCTGTTATTAGAGGCGGGGTCTTAGACCAACTGCCTGTAAACCAGTGCTATCCAACTGGCAGCCCTGCGGGTCGGATGTGGCCCTCGGGCCGCACTCAGTGGCTCGGACTACTTTGTGTTTGTGGCCCACCCCTTGTTCGCGCTTTCCTCTGTCCCCCTGAAGCTGGGCCATTGATGCGCTGCCCCCTACAGCCAGAAAATCTGTGAACTTTGGAAAAATCCGGTATTGACATTTAACCAATTAGCAGCTTCAATAGAGTTATCTGGTTTGAGATAAGTGCTCTGCTTTTGACTTCAGTCGGCAGAACTCGTCGTGCTGTAAATTCTTGGAATGCTTTGATCTCTCCCTGCTAGCAGAAAATATAACAACTGAAAGCGTAACTCCTCTTTTATTGTCTCACACTGACCCCTAGTGACAAGTGGCCATAAATACACATTACAGCAATACTAATTAGAAGCCGGGAAATGTAACAAATAAGAAATAAAAAAAAGTGCAAATCTCTAAACAAATTGACTGCTAAAGGGTTAAAAAGTGCTGTCTATTCATTTTAATTGACTGAACTTGAGCGTTTAATGGCAATCACCGCAGTTAACGCTGCTTTAGAGCCCACATGAACCAGCCCTTACAAGAGGTAAGATGCGTCCAAATATTGATAAAACTGTTAAAAACTGCTAAAATGGAAAAAAAAAGTGTGGTGGCTTACCTCAATGACGACAAATTCCTACATGGAATTACCGAATTCTAATAAGCACTAGGCAACGCATTTCATGGACTCTTGTCCACTTCTTCAGGCCAAATACAGTGCCAGAAAACATTTGAGCCTGTACGAGGGATGCCTCTACGGCTTTATCGTTGTTGAAGTAAGCTACCTCACTTTTTTCTATTTTAGCTGTTTTAAAGTGGATCCGAGATGAAAGACTAACTATAACAAGTAACTTGTCTATATATCTTATCTAAAATGTAGATAGTTTACACAGCAAATCTAGCTGCACACAGCTTCAACAGTATATGATTACTTCTTCCTGTGATATGACAGCAGCCATGTTCTGCTTGTAATCATTACACAGGCAAGCTGCTCTGCATCTCCACCCCTCAGCCTGTGAAAACTTTACTCCCCTCTCCTCCTCCCCCCTCCCCTCTGCCTCTGAAATCTCTTGCTAGTAACACCTCCTCCTGCCCAGACTGAGCTCCCATAAGCCCTTGCTACATGGGTCTCAGAGTGCCATGGCACTGGAGAAGCTGTGGGCGAGGGCTTGTTTAGTTTATAGGGAATTAGAGTATTAAAATAAACAAACAAACTAAAGTATTTGGCTTGAGGAATGCCATATAAACTATATGAAAGGAACTCAACTGTGTAAAAGTTTATCTTGGATTCACTTTAACAGTTTTATCAATATTTGGGCCCCTCTTTCCCCCTTGTGTTACTCACAGGGCCGGATTTAGGCCAAGGCCCCCTAGGCCATGGCCTAGGGCACCACAGGAGCAAGGGCACCAAAGCAGCAGGCTAAATTGGTGCAGCATTTGCAAGCTTGCAAATACTGCAATGCAGAGAGATCAAGCGAGCGCCTGAGCGCAGTACTCTGTTGCTAGCCGCCTGTGCAGCAGCCACCTAGCTCTCTGTGCACATTTGCATTGTGGCTGGCGGCTATGGACTTGCAGCATTGGAGCATTGGAGACGAAAGGGAAGAGGAAGCTTCTGCACTGGAAACAAGTAGAGAGATGAGTGACACTGATGGCTGCTGTGGTGTGGAGGCGAGCTGGCTACCTAAACTGAAATGGGGGGGGGGGGGGGGGGGGCTTAAGGGAGTCATCTGGCTACCTATACTTTAGTTAAAGGGGGAGGGGTCATCTTGCTACCTACCTTGCTACCGAAGGGGGGCGGCTGATGACATTGGCCTTGGGTGGTAAAGGGTACAAATCTGGCCCTGGTTACCCACCCTCCTTTGGGAGGGGTGTTCTATTTTGGTTAGGTGTATCCTCACCCGTATAACGAAATTGGAGTTCTTTGCCAAGAGCACGACCAGCGTGCCTTTGGACATCCGAGTTGAGTTGGGGTCGTTGATCTCCACCTGCCGTCTACCACATTTCTGACCCCTTTCCGTTACTTATTACACTATTTGGGCTCCAATTGTTTCTGTGTTTTTTCCAGAGTGTTTTTCTTGATCACCCTACACACCTGCTTACAAGAGGTGCACGTTTTCCCCCCGATTCTGACAAGTGCGCTCTCTGCCTGGCTGTGTTTGTCGCTTCTTCATGCACACAGTGTTTACAATGGAAGACATTAGTGATCCTGTGATGTCTCTCTATGTAAACATACAGCCAGAAGTTCAGAAGAGAGCGTCTCGCCTGCCTGGCACACACCCTCTTAGCTCACCGAGTGATTCAGTGCTCAGGTATGCTGGTACACCTGATTGCAGACAGGAGACATTAACCTACAGTACTCAGAGCTCAAAAGCGGCTCCCAATCTTTATCCGGGAGATAAGGAGGGATCCCGCACTGTCAGTGAACTTGGGCTATGAGCTGAATCGCTGCAGGAGCGGATGAAATGTTAATCCATCCTGACAGCCGCTTTATATGCTCACCGCTCACATCATCAAGAGTGTGACTGTGAAAATTATCTTTCTAACTAATTCATCCGGTCCGCTCAGATGCCAAACACGTCGCCAGGTGACCCCTTGTCCTGATACTCCCCTGTTTACGCTGCTCAAATCGATGGAAAGTTGTACAACTTTATCTCCACGGAACACTGATACACTACTTACATCTGTACTTCTTTTTTTAGAGTCTGATTGGAACAATTAAAGGACAACTGAAGTGAGAGGGATATGGAGGCTGCCATTTTTATTTCCTCTTACAATACCAGTTGCCTGGCAGCCCTGCGGGTCTATTTGGCAGCAGTAGTGTCTGAATGACACCAGAAACATGCATGCATCTAATCTTGTCAGCTCTGGCAGTAATGTCAGAAACACATGAATCTGCAGCATGGTTGTCCAGGGTCTATGGCTAAAAGTGTTGGAGGCAGAGGATAAGCAGGACAGCCAGACAACTGGTATTGCTTAAAGCGTACCCAAACCAAACTTTTTTTTTAATTAAAAATATTTAGTTGCACCACTCTGACACATACAAAGATAAATAAACACTCCTTCAAACCTATGATCATTTCAGTGCATGCTTTTCACCCTTCTCTTTTCATAGCTAGGGTTATACTGGGGGCAGCCATTAGCAATTCCTCCATTGCCAGACACCATCTACTCCACCAGTTTGCCGGAAAAATCCTGGCAATTTGAAAGGAAGGGAGGGGTTCCTCCAGTAAATGTAAAATATTTTATATTTGTCATCAGGCAGCTGAAAACAGGCTGCTATTTATTATTATAATCTAGAAAATAGATTTTATTTCTGAAATCTTGTATTCTTAATTTGGGTCCACTTTAAAAGGAAATAAATATGGCAGCCTCCATGTCCCTCTCACTTCAGCTATGAGGGCTCGTTTTCACTATCGCGAATCCGCATGCGTCCAACGCATGCGGATTCGCACATGTAATGCAAGTGGATGGGCCTGTTTCCACTGTAGCGTGGTTGAGGTGCGGTTTTTTCAGCGGTGAAAAAAAGCGCAAAATAGCCGCAGAATTCGCCTGCGAGTGGAATGCATGCGAATCGCCGCTAATGTATTTAATAGGAAATTTGCATGCTGTTTTGGTATGCGAATTTTCATGCAAATTTCCATGCGAATTCGCATGAAATCAATGGAAAAGCACACCAGCATTGCCATGGTTAAATTCGCATACATCGTCATCCATGCGAATTTTCATGCGAATTCGACGAAAATTCGCATGCACACACGCGAAATTCGCATCCACATGCAAATTTTGCCGCAGCGATTTCGCAACGCAATAGTGGAAACGAGCCCTACAGCTACTTTTGAAGAGAAGTTTAATGTCTGTTTCTCATGACTCGTAACCTCTCCTGTTATACCGTTTGGTTTCATTTCTTTCTAATATACACGTTTGATTGTTTTTTTTTTCTGTACATGTTTGTCCTATAAAATGATGAAATGTCTTTCCTCCGGAAGAAGGGAACATGTTGATGAATGGAATATCTTCGTTATAAAAATTCTTCTTCTATTCTCTCTGACTAGTGGTTAGGCCGACAGAAGGGGATGACGGCACACCTAGCGTATGGAATCTCAGAATTTAGAATCCTATTTATTTCGCCAAGTTGCTACACCCGGAACTGTTTGTGGTACACATCGGCATAGAGCATAATGCAAGAACAACATCCAAACATAACGTGCAATACGAAAATGCATTGAAGAACAGATCTAGGCATTGAAACCTAGTAGTGCAAGTACAGGTGTAATGAAGAACAGACGTAGAACAGCTACGTAGCAGCTAGTCCTGCTATTGAGTTATTTAGTTCTAGGTGCGAATACACAGTGAATGAAGAACCGCCCCAGAATAAGTACATACAGGCCTGGGTGACAGTCCTGCTATTTAGCTTTGCTGTGTGCAGGGCTCACGTTCAGAAGGCGCACTGCTTGGGGGGAAAAGGAGCTCCTTTGTCTGGAAGTTTTGGTGGAAATAGCTCTGTAGCGGTGGTCGGCGCGCATGCGGTTAAAAAAGCGACCGCCGGGGTGGAGGGGGTCTTGCGTGATCCTATTTGCCCGTGTTCTCAGCCTGGATGCGTGGAGGAGGGCCAGTGGAGGCAGGGGTGAACCGATGATTCTTTCTGCGGCATTGATTATTCTCTGTAGTCTGTGCTTGTTGCTTGTAGTGGCGCCGCCATACCAGACGATGATGGAGGAGCACAGGATAGACTGGATGGTGGCAGTGTAGAAGCTTGACATCCGCTCCTGCGGCATGCCAAACTTCCTTAGTTGTCTCAGGAAGAACAGCCGTTGCTGAGCCTTCTTTTGGCATTTAGTGGTGTGTTCACACCATCTCAATCTGAAGGTGCCCATTAACATACCTCCCAACTGTTTGAGATGAGAAAGAGGGACACTTAACCCCTGTCACACCCCTGATCACGCCCCCTTCACAATCCTAGGCACTCGTACCATAAAGATTTCGTAAGAAAAATATGTTGTTTTATAGTTCAAACCACACTGGTCCTTTCTATCCTGGTTCATTTTCCTTCATATTAACATTTTAAAATTAGTAATATATCAATTTAAAGGATGGGAATAAAGTTTAGAGTCAATCAAACACATTGTTAGCAGAGAAATATATACGGTATATATATTTACATGAAAAGAGGGACAAAGTCCTAAATGAGGGACAAATGAGGAAAGAGGGACAGAGGGATACGGCTCCCAAAGAGGGACTGTCCCTCCAGAAGAGGGTCAGTTGGGAGCTAAGCGTTAATTATATGATCTTATGTGTACACTTCGATGTAATAGGAGTATCGCAAAACCCTGGTAGTGGAAAAGGGCCCTTACTGGGGGTGTCCATGAATACCTTGTGGGTGTCTTTTACTCCACTTATTTCAGTGTTCCAGCTTAGGCTTCACTCTGTGCTCATGCATGTAAACATTAGCACATCCAAATAAGGGAGGGGAGGTGTGGGATTCTCTGACCTACACTTTCAGCAACTATGCAAACTGCAGTACTTTTTAATGACTAATGAGGATTTTTTGCATTGCAGTGGGGATACGATGCTCCTGTCGCATCCCATCCAGCGCAAAAAATTACAAACGTGACTCTGAAGCAGAGTGCGCCGTCAGAGTCATATGCATAGCACCGAACCCCCGCTCAGTCATGTACTCCCTGCTAGACAGGAAGTACGTCACCGGGATTTCTCTCAGACCGCGCATGAGCGCCGCGATGCACCTAAAGTATAATTAAAGAGGACCTAAAGCGAGAGGGATATGGAGGCTTCCATATTTATTTCCTTTTAAACAATGGATATTGCCTGGCTGTCCTGCTGATCCTCTGCCTCTAATACTTTTAGCCACAGCCCCTGAACAAGCATGCAGATCAGGTGCTCTGACTGGATTAGCTGCATGCTTGTTTCAGGTGTGTGATTCAGCCACTACTGCAGCCAAAGAGATTAGCAGGGTTGCCAGGCAACTGGTATTGTTTAAAAGGAAATAAGCTTGGAAGCCTTGCTTTAGTTTCCCTGTGGTACCCAGCTGTGAGTCCCGCCATATTGCTACAGATAGAGGAGAGCTTGCCTTGCAGGAAGAGGTGCTGTAACATCAGTGTGTGGTTGTGCAAGCAGCAGTGCTGTAAGACCAGAGAACAGGATATCTGGGTTGCATCAGAAATCTCAGGTCACAGAACATGCTGGACATTTACCATCACTGCTCCTAAAGAAATAGGACATAAATGAGGAGGTTGTGTGACTTGGGTACTCCAGTGAGCTGCAAGTGAGGGAATAAACTGTCCTACTACAAACCCCAAATCATTCCATGTCTTTAGAGCAGTTTGCTGAAGTTAGTGTCAAAACCGCTCAGAACAAGCTAAGAAAAATGTTCCTTGTACCCATGTCTGCAAAGCAACCGGCTGTTTTTTAAAGAGACACTGAAGCGAAACAAAAATTATGATATAATGATTTGGTTGTGTAGTACGGATAATTACTAGAACATTAGTAGCAAAGAAAATATTCTCCTATTTTTATTTTCAGATCTATTGTGTTTTTCATAACATTGCATCATTCTCTAATATTTGCAGTTCACACAGTACTCCGCATTCTAAATGATTTCACAGAGCAGGCCAGTGAACTTTTGAACTGTCCTCTGGAGAGAAAAAGAAAATACAGTGACTGACCTTACACATAATAAGCTCTTTGAAAGTCGTGGAGCTCAATGGCTCTATTGCATAGATAACAACTGGAGTTTCTTAACTCTTCCATTACTGGAAACAATATTAGACTTGTGTCTCTGCTCCTAATGTTTTATTTCTTAGCGGTACTACACATACAAATCATTATATCATTTTTTTTTTTTTTGCATGAGTGTCTCTTTAAAGGAGTCGTCAGGGAAAAATTAACAAATGAGCTTTACTCACCTGGGGCTTTCTCAGCCCCTTGCAGCCGACAGTCCCCTCTGCTCCGTGCCGCCGCCCTGGTCTCCGCGCACGATATTCAGGCCGACCCCGAGGTTGTCCTTATTGCGGCTGCGTGAAGCGCCACTGTTAATCATGATCATGTTGCCCGCGGCATACTGCACAGGCGCAGAACTACTGCGCAGTACGCCGCGGGCAAGGTGACTATGATTGACAGCGGCGCTTCGCACAGCCGCAGTAAGGACGACTTCAGGGTGGAGACCGGGACGTCGGTGGGGAGCGGAGGTGACCGCGTGGGACAGTCGGCTGCAAGGGGCTGGAGAAAGCCCCAGGTGAGTAAAGCTCATTTGTTAATTTTCGAGTCCTTTAAAAGCGTACCATAACCAATGAGTGAACTTCATCCCAATCACTAACTGATACCCCCCCATCTCACAAGAAATCTTTACCTTTTCTTAAATGGATCATCAGGGGGCTCTGTATGGCTGATATTGTGGTGAAACCCCTCCCACAGTGTGATGTCAGCACATAATATTGCATCGTTCTGTCATATTTGCAGTTTACAAACCTCTCTGTATTTTAAACTATAAAACAAAGCAGAAATAATGAGCCTTTGAACTTTTCCTGCTGTAAAACTTTATCTCCACCTCTGTCTCAGTGTTTCTTGGCTGTTTAAATGCTTCAGAAAACAAAACTGTCTTCAAAGTTGAGTGGAATAGCTTAGAGAAGCACTTAAAGGGCCAGTGCACACCAAAAACCGCTAGCGGATCCGCAAACGTTAGCGGCTTTTGAAGCTGTTTTTCAGAGTGATTCTAGGCACGTTTACAGAGATTTTCTAAACATGCCTAGCTTTTTTTTTTTGGAGCGTTTTTGTGTAGCAGATTTCATATTTTGTTACAGTAAAGCTGTTACTGAACAGCTAATGTAACAAAAACGCCTGGAAAGCCGCTCTGATCTAGCGTTTTTCAGAGCAGTTTTCCACTTTCCTATACTTTAACATTGAGGCAGAAACGCCTCAGAAATCTCAAAAATGCTGCAGCCCCCGAGTTTGCGTTTGGGGGAAAAATGAACCGCTCTGGTGTGCGCCAGCCCATTGAAATACATTAGCCAAGCGGTTTTCTATCCCCAAGTGTTTTAAAAAACGCTCAGAACCGTGCTGGTGTGCACCAGCCCTTACATAGATGTTTTTTTTTTATTAAACATTTTTATTAGCGGAAGACCTGCTAACCTAGAAATAAAAAACACATATTTAAGTAGATAAATCCTACTTCTACTTGCATAACAGATGTATCGTGCTATCCACGTAATGATTCCTGTGAATTTTATAAAGGAAAAGCAGAAAATCCTATTCTAAGCAGTGGCCATCTGGCCAAGCTAATGCTGACATCATATCCTCCCTGACTCTTGTTTTTCCCCCCTCCCTTCTCTTGCTCATTGTGTATTCATTAGCTGCCCTCCTCCCAGAGTCTTCAGACACTCCCACTGAGGTGTATGCTAACAACTGCACTGTCTTTTTTTGTTTACACATCCAATCACTGAGTCATTTCAGCCTTGCTTGTAAACACAAGTGATCAGAGGGTGTTTCTGATAAGCAGCTAGGCAGGGAAATAAATGGAAGAGGAGGAATATATTATAGATAAAAAGAACTCCCAGCATTCAACTCTTTGGTGTGAGAACTACAAACCATAACAGCAGAAAACGTTTTGCAAGTTTTGAACGCAGGATTAGCATCTTTATCACTTAACCAGCCGAGCGGTATGGACGAGCTCAGCTCGTCCATCACCGCCGGAGGCTGCCGCTCAGGCCCTGCTGGGCCGATTTTCTTCAAATAAAGAGCAGCACACGCAGCCGGCACTTTGCCAGCCGCGTGTGCTGCCTGATCGCCGCCGCTCTGTGGCGATCCGCCGCGAGCAGCGGCGAAAGAGGGTCCCCCCAGCCACCTGAGCCCAGCGTAGCCGGAACAAAAAGTTCCGGCCAGCGCTAAGGGCTGGATCGGAGGCGGCTGACGTCAGGACGTCGGCTGACGTCCATGACGTCACTCCGCTCGTCGCTATGGCGACGATGTAAGCAAAACAAGGAAGGCCGCTCATTGCGGCCTTCCTTGTTTATTCTGGGCGCCGGAGGCGATCGGAAGAACGCCTCCGGAGCGCCCTCTAGTGGGCTTTCATGCAGCCAACTTTCAGTTGGCTGCATGAAATAGTTTTTTTTTAATTAAAAAAAAACCCTCCCGCAGCCGCCCTGGCGATCTTAATAGAACGCCAGGGTGGTTAATACACTCAGACCAGTTGCTGTTGAAATTTGATTTTTATGGTGACAATCCCACTTTAAACAAACCGGGTTAATGGCGTTGAGTATACAAGCGCATTTTGAAAATTTATTTTTAAGTACTCTGTGTTTAAAGGAAACCAGAGCTGACATAAATTAAAAGTGTTATACATACCTGGGGCTTCCTCCAGCCCCATGCGCACCGATCGCTCCCACGCCGCCCGTTCAAGAAGAGGTAGAAGGCTGAGGATGGCGGTGTGGGAGCTATCCGTGCGCATGAGGCTGGAGGAAGCCCCAGGTATGTATAACACTTTTAATTTATGTCAGCTCTGTAACTCTTTAACTCTTCCTGTACTGGAAAATAATAAGACTCTTTTTTCTTTGCTTCTAATGTTCCACGTCTTAGCTGAACTTCACACACAATTCACTAGCTCATACGTTTTTCGCTTCAGGTTTGCATAAAATGTTTAAATGTTATTGTCTCCGGTGGCAGAATCCTGTTGCCGCTGGCGGAATCAAATTTTTGGAGCACTATTAAGTAAATAAAATGATCATCGCTGTATATTTCCTTTTTCTTGAAATTAGGAGTTACAATCCAAGCACTAGGTGAGTATGTTTTCTCTCCACATTTCGCTGCGTTCTGTTCGGCGGTTTGGCCCTTCCATAGCACTGTCTGTTCAATGATTCATTCCGTGTTTGCCGCCATGAGCGATGGCCTTGGGCCGCGATGTACGGTTAATCCGGGGTTTATATCCTCTCCGAGGGATCTTCTGCACAACTTCAAACTTTTTTTTCACTGAGGAATCCGTTCCAACCAGACTCCTGAAATCATCTCGTGTAGAAGTCGTCGGATGTCAGATCAGCCTGATGGATTTTACATGCCGGAGGGTTAAAAATAGATGTTACTGGAAGGGTTAAGTTGAAGATTTTTTTACTCTGGCAGTCTGTAGAGGTCTCTGACTTGACTTAGAAGTGGAACTCTGGCTGATCGAGTTGGCGGAAGGATAGAATCTTTTATTACTATTATTACTGTTTAGTATTTATATAGCACCAACATTTTCAGCAGCGATGTACAGAGTATATTGTCTCGTCACTTAATTGTCACAATCTAATCTCAGTCATAGTCGTATGTCTATGTATGTAGCATGTAGTGTATGTATCGTAGTCTAGGGCAGAGCAGGATTATCCACCAGGCAACCTAGGCAGGTACCTGGGGCCTAGTGGGCATCAAGGGGCCCACCTGCCACCTTTTTTGACGGCTCTCCGCTTCAGCTTATCATAAGGACCACACGGGAGCCCCAAATCCTACTACCTTGCCTAGAGCCCCGTTACATCCTAATCCATCTCTGGTCTAGGGCTAATTTAGGGGGAAGCCAATTAACTTATTTATATGTTTTTGGGATGTGGGAGGAAAGCGGAGTGCCCAGAGGAAACCCACGCAGACACGGGGAGAACATACAAACTCTATGCTGATAGTGCCCTGGCTGGGATTCAAATCAGTTTTTCTTTGGTTTTGGTCCTTGTTAGGTAGACTTTACCCCTCCTTCCTCTCCTGGTCACAGACCAGGACATGATAGATTTCTATTCTACATGGGAAACAGACAGCAATAAGACTATTGCTATACGGTAGTAAAGGTGGTATACACTTATCGATTTTTCCCTTAGATATCGCTGCTCTAATTTCTGGAGGGGAAAGCGCTGAAGGAGGGCCTGAGGTGAGGGATGGGGGAGTCGCCCCCGTCACTGTGTGCCCGCTAAGCTCCCCTCCTGCGTTAGTCTGGGGGGGCATCTATACCTTGCTACCTGTACTGGGAGCACCTTAGGCATTCGATATTGGGGGGCACATATACCTGGCTATCTATATTGGGGCACCTGTACCTGGCTACCTATACTGGGGCACCTATACCTGGCTACCTATACTAGGGGCACCTATACCTGGCTACCTATACTGGGGCACCTATACCTGGCTACCTATTCTGGGGGCACCTATACCTGGCTACCTATACTGGGGGCACCTATACCTGGCTACCTATACTGGGGGCACCTATACCTGGCTACCTATACTGGGGGCACCTATACCTGGCTACCTATTCTGGGGGCACCTATACCTGGCTATCTAATCTGGGGGCACCTATACCTGGCTACCTATACTGGGGGCACCTATACCTGGCTTACTATACAGGGGGCATATATACCTGGCTACCTATACTGGGGGCACCTATACCTGGCTACCTATACTGGGGGCACCTATACCTGGCTACCTATACTGGGGGCACCTATACCTGGCTACCTATGCTGGGGGCACCTATACCTGGCTACCTATGCTGGGGGCACCTATACCTGGCTACCTATTCTGGGGCACTTATACCTGGCTACCTATACTGGGGCCACCTATACCTGGCTACCTATACTGGGGGCACCTATACCTGGCTACCTATACTGGGGGCACCTATACCTGGCTACCTATACTGGGGGCACCTATACCGGGCTACCTATTGTGGGGGCACCTATACCTGGCTACCTATTCTGGGGGCACCTATACCTGGCTACCTATTCTGGTGGAACCTATACCTGGCTACCTATTCTGGGGGCACCTATACCTGGCTACCTATACTGGGGGCACCTATACCTGGCTTCCTATACAGGGGGCATATATACCTGGCTACCTATACTGGGGGCACCTATACCTGGCTACCTATACTGGGGGCACCTATACCTGGCTACCTATGCTGGGGGCACCTATACCTGGCTACCTATGCTGGGGGCACCTATACCTGGTTACCTATTCTGGGGGCACCTATACCTGGCTACCTATACTGGGGGCACCTATACCTGGCTACCTATACTGGGGCACCTATACCTGGCTACCTATACTGGGGCCACCTATACCTGGCTACCTATACTGGGGCCACCTATACCTGGCTACCTATACTGGGGGCACCTATACCTGGCTACCTATACTGGGGGCACCTATACCTGGCTACCTATACTGGGCACACTTATACCTGGCTACCTATACTGGGGGCACCTATACCTGGCTACCTATTGTGGGGGCACCTATACCTGGCTACCTATTCTGGTGGAACCTATACCTGGCTACCTATATTGGGGCACCTATACCTGGCTACCCCATCCAAAGTTTTGCAGTGGGGGGGGGGGGGGGGAGTGATCTCTAGTTATGCCCCTGATTCTGGGGATGGTCAAAAGGATGCAGGGTTATGCAAGTTAAGTGTGCAAATGTATGCAGCCTGAGAATGATTATCCTCTCATTGACCATCTGTGGCGACTGTGTGAGGTCTTGTTCACACGAAGGACGTTTTTGCCCTTTTTTCAAGCGCAGGCAATTTTAAAAATTGCCCTAAAAACGCTTGTGCAATGACTCTTTATGAGAGGTTCACATCTGAGCGGTTTGTTTCCGATCCGCTCAGCAAAGCGCTGGCTGTACCGTTTTCGAGGTGATTTTGCCTCAATGGAAGGTATAGGAAAGCGCAAACGCTCACAAAATTGCTTTGTGCAGCGTTTGCGTTCGCGTTTTTAAGAATAAATACATTGTATTTATTATTTTCCGGGTCAAAGAGTTCACTTCCTGACTTGCGTCGGAGTGAATTTAAAAACTGAACTGGAAAAGCGCTTAGAAAAGTGTTTTTACCAAAAGCCCAGCGCGCAGTGGAGGGCCGGGAGGGGAAAAAACTACCGCACAAAGTCGCAGAACGATTGCGTTTGTGATTACGATTTTGGATGTGAACAAGGCCTGAGGGTGTTTAAGCATTTATTTAATGTAGTGTTTACCAGTTTCCTAGATTTTTTTTATGTGGTGTTGTTTATATTACTATTATTATTATTTTTGTTTTCCAGAGAGACCTGAACTACCTGCAGCAATGGCTGGAAGCTTTTGTCACTAACTTTGAGAAGATCATCTCGGTGGAGACTCTGGAACCGCGGAGGTGAGTCTCGGGATTTTTGCGGTCTTTCTGTGTGGTTTTGTTTGGTAGGTGTGGTTCGTAGGTCGTCAAACTGATTGTTTGATTGTAATCACAGCAAGACAGCAGGTGCGGGATTGCCCATACATCTGTAGATTTGCCAGCTGACTATCCGATTTGATAATTATTGGATTGGATGAAAATGTGTGCCGCAAAAACATACCCTATCGAGGATGCAACCGATTTCGGGATATTCAGAATAAGAGCTTAGACTGAAATTATTTTAATCATTCATTTTAAAACCTTCAAGAATGATCTAGCAAAGGAATGAGATGATCTAGTAGAAGTATAGTAGTTTAGTAGTATAGTGGGCAGCAAGGTGGTGTAGTGGTTAGCACTCTAGCCTTGCAGTGCTGCGTCTCCAGTTCATATCCCAGCCAGGGCACTATTTGCACAGAGTTTGTATATTCTCCCCATGTCTCCATGGTTAATTGGCTTCCCCCCTAAATTAGCCCTAGACTATGATACATACACCACACCATACATACATTGGCATATGACTATGGTAGGGATTAGATTGTGAGCCCCTCTGAGGGACAGTTAAAGGGACACTTAAGTCAAACAAAAAAATGAGTTTTACTCACCTGGGGCTTCCAATAGCCCCCTGCAGCTGTCCGGTGCCCTCGCCGTCTCCCTCCGATCCTCCTGGCCCCGCCGGCAGCCACTTCCTGTTTCGATGACAGGAGCTGACCGGCTGGGGACGCAAGTGATTCTTCGCGTTCCTGGCCACGATAGCGCCATCTATGCTGCTATAGCATATATCATATACCATATAGCAGCATAGAGGGTGCTAATGTGTCTGGGAACGCGAAGAATCACTCGCGTCCCCAGCCTGTCAGCTCCTGTCACCGAAACAGGAAATGGCTGCAGGTGGGGCCAGGAGGATCGGAGGGAGACGGCGAGGGTACCGGACAGCTGCAGGGGGCTATTGGAAGCCCCAGGTGAGTAAAACTCATTTTTTTTGTTTAAGTGTCCCATTAAGTGACGACAATACACTCTGTACAGCGCTGTGGAAGATGTTGGCGCTATATAAATACTAAATAAAAATAAATATTAATACAGTAAAATATAGTCTATGGAATTAGCATGTCCTTTGGAATTGTAAGTCTAAGAAGTTGGTAGAAAGTTCTTTTAAGTGTCCAAATAAAAGGAAGTTGGGCCTGGGGTCAGGTCAGGCCAGCAGATAGATCCGGGATGGATGGCTCAATAGTTGAGCAAGCATGGGATATGAAACTGACCTATACCTATTTTCAGTGCTAGTTACCATAGGTGAAAATCTTTAAAGCGGAACTGTAAATTCCTTAAATACAGTTTCACTTACTTGGGGCTTCCCCAAGCCCCCGGCAGCCGTCCTTTCCCGTGCCGGTCCTGCATGATCCTCAGTTCTCCCGTCGCCAGCTACTGCGCCTGCATGCCCCGAGCTATGCGAAGCTTTCTTCGCGTTCCCGCCCGCTATAGTGTCCTGCACTATCAGCGCAGGATGCTATTGCGGGCTGGAACGCAAAGAAAGCTTCTAGCAGCGGGAGAACGGAGGATCGTGCAGGACCGGCGCGGGACAGGACGGCTGCAGGGGGCATGGGGAAGCCTCAGGTAAGTGTGTTTTTTTAAAAAGGAATTTACAGTTCCGCTTTAACCTCCGTGGCGGTATACAATGAACAGAGGCGCCAAAAGTATAAGATTAGATTAAATGAGCTTAAAAACCAACTTAAATGGCAAAATTGAAGGAGGAAGTGGTGGTCTTACCTCCCTCAAGCAGACACGACAACGACTGCGATTCAGACAGTCAAACACATTTATTAGGAACGCCAAAAAGAAATGCAACGCGTTTCGCAGGTTCAACCCCGCTTCATCAGGCAATATAGGGAGGAGTATCAAACAATCTGCACAAGGATTCAAATTAAGCGCCTCTGTGCAGATTGTTTGATACTCCTCCCTATATTGCCTGATGAAGCGGGTTGAACCTGCGAAACGCGTTGCATTTCTTTTTGGCGTTCCTAATAAATGTGTTTGACTGTCTGAATCGCAGTCGTTGTCGTGTCTGCTTGAGGGAGGTAAGACCACCACTTCCTCCTTCATTTTTGCCATTTAAGTTAGTTTTTAAGCTCATTTAATCTAATCTTATACTTTTGGCACCTCTGTTCATTGTATACAATTTTGAGTCCACCCTTGGTGGAGGGTTGCTACCCTTTCTTCCTGTCTACAGAGGGCGACTTCTTAATCCTGAGTGGGGTCAAGATGATCTCCCCACCTGCCTTTTCAGTGGTTGCCTGCTGGTGACCCTGACTTGTGAGTATTTAGCAATACGAATGTATTGCCACCTTATCCAGTACATATTACACTATTGGGGCTCTTGGTGTTCCCTGTTTTTATCTCCGTGGTGGTATGATTAATTCTGGATTTTAGGTTCTAAAAGCGGTGCAATATATTCACAAGCTTAAAGACCCTAAAAATCATACCGCTACAAAGATCGGCGGGTGCCCTGCACGTTACTCAACTCCCATGGATCCAGCGCGGGGTACCGCTCTGAGCTGCGGATTTCTGGCCCGAGCATGACGCTGGGTTACCGCTAAGGTTACTGCTAAGAAGGTTAAAGGGGCACTGTAGTCCGGGCAGGCGCTCCCATTGATGTGGGGGGGAGGGGGCAATTGCCCCAGGGGCTAAAGCTCTGTGGGGCTCCCAAGCTCTGCTGCCTCACTTCCCCAGCTTCAGGGATGTTGTCCCTGGGGCCACTGCTCTGTTCGAAACAATATCAAGTCACCTGTCCCGGCCCTGGTCCATCCGTGCTCCGATCTCCCTCGGAGACTGAGGGGGGTAGCCAGGTCAGGAGGGCAGGGGCCTTCCAGGTTAATTTTGCCCCAGGGCCCCATCATTGCTTCAACCGGCCTTGACTGTAGAGACCTATTCAGGACACCCACTTTTATGGTAATTTTCCTGGTTTCAGCATCAGAAACCCTTCCTATAATCTGTATATTGCCGTAACTCCGCCCTCTTAGTGATGCTTGGCCTAGGCTGTTGAGTTATGCATTAGGCTGTGAATGGGAGATATCAGTGTAGTTAACTTGCATATTGGTTCATATCCTTATTCAGGCCTGAAGATTCTGCCTCTGAGATCCCGGTGTTACCGCGAGATGTCCTCCAGGTATTGAGCCAGCAGCTTGGCCACTGTGCCGAGGATTTAACCGAACAAAGCAGCCTGAATCAGGCCCTACTCCTCCTCAAATTCTTTATCATCATCAGCAGGTGAGCGGCTCTACCGAACAACTGGGAAAATGTGTCCAGCCCTCTGTGTTCTGCCAATGAGCAGGGGGAGGGGTGTGGCAAGAGAGGGTGTGTCCACTGTATCCAGCCCTCTGTGTTCTGCCAATGATTGCGGGGGAGGGAACATGGGAAAGGAGGGTGTGTCCGCTGTATCCAGCCCTCTGTGCTCTGCTTGTGATCAGGGGGAGGGGATATGGGAAGAGAGGGTGTGTCCTCTGTTTCCAGCCCTCTGTGTTCTGCTTGTGATCAGGGGGAGGGGATGTGGGAAGAGAGGGTGTCAGCTGTATCCAGTGGGGGGTGGAGTCTGGCTGCTGCTGACGCACTCTCTTTTTCTACCTCTCTTTCCTCTGATAACAGGAAGAACATAGAACATGTTTCTGTGGTATTGGAGAGAGCTAAGGACCCTCCCACCCGGGAGCTTTATTGGGCTGTGGCAAGGGTATTTTAGGATGATTTTGAGCTGGAAACACTATTTTTGAACAGTGCAGCGCCTTCCTTTCAGATTAGCAATATGTACTTTGTCCTGTCCATTGGAAAGGGGTGTGAAGTTAGCAAGTTTTTTGGAAACTCTCTACACTTTTTAAAAGAAAGCTAAACTTTAGTGGAGAGAGGTGGGAGATGTGCCTGAGCACCTGAGAAGATAGTGGCATTTAAGGGCTGTCTGTGGATGAGCTGCATGCATTCTGCAAGGGGAGGAATCTGGGTACAGCGTTTGCCAAACATGTTTGTAACTGTGGTGGTTGCAAGCTTCCATATTTATACGGTATCTGGTATGGCACAGCCAGCTAGAATATGGAAAGTAAATGAGATTTCTAATACCTCTGCATTGATGAATAGCGTGGGCGGTGCTGATAAAGTTGTGTCAGATTGTGAACAGAAGTTTGGCTGTAAGGGGGGTAACAGTGAGGGGGGCCCAGCAGAGACAGCACATCACCATAATCACTGAGCACTCTGTGTTATGTAATAATAGAGTGTGCTATAGATTGTGGGGGAGTCAGAGGGGCTGTGGAGCTGCCGCTGTATCATCACAACTCGGGGGTCCGGCACATCCGTTACCATGGAGACCAGCCTCCTCTTTCCAGCTTGCAGCGGGGAACCTGTCATAAGCCTTGCAGGGAGGGAGCCCCCCAGAGCTTAGCATTACAGAAGTAGACTTTGAGAGGGTGTGTGTGTGTGTATATGTGTGTATGTGTGTGTGTGTGTGTATATGTGAGTATATGTGTGTGTGTATATGTGAGTATATGTGTGTGTGTATATGTGAGTATATGTGTGTGTGTATGTGTGTGTATATGTGTGTATGTGTGTGTGTGTGTTTGTGTATGTGTGTGTGTATATGCATGTGTATGTAGTGTGTGTGTATATGTGTATATGTGTGTGTGTGTGTGTGTGTGTGTGTGTGTGTATGTATGTGTACGTGTGTATATGTGTATATGTGTGTGTATATGTGTGTACATGTGTACATGTGTATATGTGTGTATGTGTGTATGTGTATGTGTGTATGTGTATGCGTGTGTGTATATGTGTGTGTATGTGTGTGTGTGTGTGTGTGTGTATATATATATATGTATATATATATATATATATATATATATATATATATATATATATATATATATATACACACACATTTTTATATATATATATATATATATATATATATATATATATATATATATATATATATATATATATATATATATATATATATATATATATATATATATATATATAATAATTTTTTTTTTCTTTTTCTGCTTTCTCTGTTTTGTAGAGGCTGTCATTTTGCATATGGAAATGCTGTTAGGGTGCCCATACATTACATGGTATGGCATCAATATCCAGCCGATTCAATCATACTGATTGAATCTGTAATAGACTGAGGCAGCAACATGGCCACTAGCATTTTCCAACATGCCAAATTCAGCCAAAAATCGATCATACTGATCAGGTATGCTGGAAAGTCTCAGTGGGAAAGTTTGATTGGGTGTGCAGTGGTAACGGAGTCCGATTTTTCTGACAACTGACTGTCCCTTGGCCGGTGTCCTCCCCATGCTCAGGTGTGGTGAGTGTGATAAGGTGTGATGATATGCACATAACAGGGAATCCACCTTAAAGGGACTCCGAGCACCTCTCATGGGCATGCCTTTAAGACAGAGGACTTCCAACAAAGTCGTGCTATGACCCCTCTGGAGGAGCCTCTTGCAATGGCCATGCGTGTCACTTCCTCTTTCTGCTTCATTCAGTGATGCACTTCTCTAACAGAGAAGACAGGGGTGACCTGGACGTTATAACATAGCCAAGATGGCAGCCGCGATTTTTAAATTGAAATCGAATGAAAACTATTTGGTGTAGAATGGTGATTTCAAATGAAAGAGGAGAGCACAAGCTACAGAATGGTATGCATCTTTAACCACTTGAGGACCCAGCCTTTACCCCCCCCCCCCCCCTTAAGGACCAGCGCTGATTACTGAGATCTGTGCTGGGTGGGCTCTACAGCCCCCAGCACAGATCAAACATTAGGCAGAGCGACCAGATCGCCCCCCTTTTTTCCCCACTAGGGGGATGATGTGCTGGGGGGGTATGATCGCTCCTACCTGCGTGTGGCTGGCGGGAGGGGGGCACCTCAAAGCCCCCTCCACCGCAGGATTCTCCCTCTCCTCCCTCCCTTCCCCCGGAGATCGGAGGCTGCACAGGAACGAATCTGTTCTGTGCAGCCTCTAACAGGCTCCTGCCTGTCATGTGACAGCGATCCCCGGACGCTGATTGGCCGGGGATCGCTGATCTGGTACAACGCTGCTACTGTTAGCAGCGTTGTACAAATGTAAACAAAGCGGATTATTTCCGCTTGTGTTTACATTTAGCTTGCGAGCCGCGATCGGCGGCCTGCAGCCTATTCACGGAGCCCCCCGCCGTGAATTGACAGGAAGAAGCCGCTCGCGCGATCGGCTGTTTCCTGATTAATTAGCCTACAGCCGGCGACGCAGATGTGCGTCGCTGGTCCTGCAGCTACCACTTTGCCGACGCGCGTTATGAGTGCGCGGTCGGCAAGTGGTTAAGAACTTTGCAGTACTGGTCGGACTCTTAAAGGCATGCTTATGAGAGGTGCTGTGGAGTGCAGACGAGCACAGCCTCTGCACGGCCACAGATCCCAAGTGGGAATTGTACAGATTTAAAGCAATGCAAGAGAGACAGACTAAATGTGTTCCCCAAACTAGTCGCCACCCAGCGACGGTAAACACACATTCGCAGAAACAAAGCGAGAACGCAATCGCAAGAGAGACGATTGCCAGAAGTGACACAAGGCTGATCAGAAGGCTGAACACGAGAGTAGCAAAGGCACAGCAAACAACAATAAAAGATAAGGAAAATAACAAACGCTAGCTAAACGCAAACACTGCATTCATTCGCTACAGTTAACGCGTTTACAACGCGTTCTCCGCACAAAAAGCGCAACAGAGACAAGCATGCCACCCTAACTAGCCACAAGTAACACAAAGGAGCACAAACAGACGAGACAGACAGATGAGGTAACCAGTAGCAACCGCTGCTCCAGCTTACGCTCCAGGAACACATCAGAAGGATCCACAGCCGCTACCGCTAGAGGCTAGTGCCATCCAAACAAGACAGACAGATGAGGTAGCCAGTAGCAACCGCTGCTCCAGCTTACACTCCAGGAACATAGATCAGAAGGATCCACAGCCGCTACCGCTAGAGGCTAGTGCGATCCAGACAGATGAACAGAAGGGGCTACCAGTAGCAACCGCTGCTCTGGTTAGCACCCCCAGACAGACAGAACGATTTCCTGTCGACCACCGCTGACGACAGGACAATCGCAGCAGTGAGGCAACACAGACAAAACAGAAGGCAACCTGACTGCACTAGAGGAGCTGCCTAGTGCAGTCCCAAGAATTACTCTAAGATAAACTTTAGCAAACAAACAGGGCTGATACTCTAGGAGAGTTCATCAGAAACAAACCATGAAGGATGACCAGCAAAGGATTCTGGGAGAACATGGCTTTTATACTGCCAGCCTTCAAAAGAGGCAGCTAGGGGATTTGCATAACAAATGTATGCAAATTCCTCAGCAGCAGAGCAGGTCTGAAACTTACAAAGAAAATACAGGTCTCTTTTCCAGAGACCTGCAGCCCTCATACTTAAGGAATGGTCAAACAGCTGTCTGCCCGTGCAGCCAGCTGAGCGGATCATACACAGTGGGACATTACATGTCGGGTTCAGTGCTGTCAGGCCGCAGAGCCGGGACAAGGTCCTCCTGCACCCAAGGCTGAGACAAGTCCGCCTCCATCCCTCCCACCGCCCAGCCATCACACACTGTTTGCTATCAGACTAAGAGGCTCCCCAGGGCCCCCAACACCTTAATCTCTAGTTATCTGGCTTGCAGTCACTGCCATGTATCCCCTTTTCTTATTCCTCTCTGCTTCAAACACAATAGGGCAATGATAGCTGAGGGAGTTGTGCCCCCCTCCTACACTGCGCCCTAAGGCTGCAGCCTCTCTCGCCTCTGCCTGGCCCTGTGCCCCCTCCTACACTGCGCCCTGAGGCTGGAGCCTCTGTCGCCTCGGCCTGGCCCTGCATCGGGGATTGCCCATTGGCATTGGTGGTTGCTGAGATTTCAGCCTCACAGGAAAGTCCCATCATATAAATATTTTATTTTCTGTATTTCCTGGAAAACTGCCTAGAATAGATAATTATTTTCTAATAGCAGCTGCCCGTCCCAATAACGTGAAGCCCCCAATGCCATTGGGAAACCCCTAAACGTCCTTGTGGGGAAATACCCAAGGGGAGAAACTACGGGCAGGTGTTGCCATCTGTGAACTACACAGTAACATCCTTTCCCCTTAAAAATAAGTATTTGCTTCATTAAAAAAAAATAAAAAAAATTAAAGAGGCCCTGTAGTGACATAAAGTAGAACGCAGTAAATTATTTAAGTACTCCCGTGTATGATAATTTTCCTGGTTTGAGCATCAGAAGCACTTCCTATCCTATACAATAAAATGCAAGTGGCCCTGCGTCTTTAACTGAATGGTTTTGTGTCCCTGGCTTTTTTGTACTGAGCATGTGCGCAGCCAGGGCAGTTAGGACACAGGGCCGGATCTAATGCTGGGAATACACGGTTCGTTTTTGCCTTCGTTTAAACCTTCGTTTCGATTGTGCCTTTTGTCCTTTTCGATCCCGAAATAATCGGTCATACGGTTAATATCACCACCCACGGTTTCGTTTTTTTTTTCGATTCTGATGGTTTCGTTTTTCCAATGATCGAAGGCTGCAAAGAAACGAAACGAAAATCCCTTTTTACAGGGACGGACTAGCATAAACGAATATATAATCGATCTGAACAGCCATCAAGCCTACCAATGGCTCGATTAGATGGATAAAGAGAGATAATATCAAACATGTTCGATCACTAGTCGTTCGTTTTTGGGGTCTATTAATCGAAACTATAATGAGATTATGACTATTTTCACATACGTTTTCAACACTCGATTCGTTTACCGAACGAATCGAAGGTTTAAACGAAGGCAAAAACGAACCGTGTATTCCCAGCATAACAGTTTGCTGTATGCTGTACACAGAGGTTCTCATTGCATTGTGGGAAATAAGAGCTTTTTCCAACTGCCAAGCAAGCAGCTCCCTGTGTACATATACTTCAGACAGTGGTGGGGAACGAGCCAGCGGGACTCGTATGTGCGCACATTGCGGAGGGTAGCGGCTGTGACCTAATGCTTGTTTTTAACGGTCGGGCCTTTTTTCTAGTATTTATATATTGCTGTATACTGGTATGTAGACAAGACAAATAATGTCGCACTTTTTTCGTGGTGGACTCAAAGCACCAGAGCTGCAGCCAGTAGAGCACGCTGTATAGGCAGTAGCAGTGTTGGGGAGTCTTGCCCAATGTCTCCTCACTGAATAGGTGCAGACTTCTTGTACAGGCAGAGCCTAGATTTGAACCCTGGTCGCCTGTGTCAGAGGCAGAGCCCATAACCAGTACACTATCCAGCCAATAGCCAAGCCCTCCTAGTGATACACTAAAGTTCCTATTTAAAGTAAAAGATTTATAACTTTAAACCACAAAATAACTGAAACACTAGTTGTACTACATTTGGATTGATTTCTATATCATTATTTACTACCAGTAGACGCAAGCCCGTTTTAAAACTGTCTCTAGGTCTGTTTTTTTAAAGAAAACCCGTGGTGTGTTTAAAGAATGTTATCTGCATACAGAGGCTGGATCTGCCTATACAGCC
Organism: Hyperolius riggenbachi; assembly: GCF_040937935.1. Lineage (NCBI taxonomy): Eukaryota > Metazoa > Chordata > Amphibia > Anura > Hyperoliidae > Hyperolius > Hyperolius riggenbachi. Next base: position 26,586,711 of record NC_090650.1, on the reverse strand, counting down.
CAGCCTCTGTTGCTATCCCAAACCCCCCTAAGGTCCCCCTGCACTCTGCAATCCCTCATAAATCACAGCCATGCTGTGAGGCTGTGTTTACATCTGTAGTGTCAGTCTCAGCTGCTCCCCCTCCTCCTGCATAGCTCTGGTCCCAGCCCCCGCCCCTTCCCTCCAATCAGCAGGCAGGGAAGGGATGCAGGCGGGGACTGGAGTTCTGCAGGAGGCGGGGAGAGCAGCAGACTGACACTATAGAGATAAACACAGCCAGCTCTGACAAGCTGTTTGTCAGCAGCGTGGCTGTGATTTATGAGGGATTGCAGAGTGCAGGGGGACCTTAGTGGGGTTTGGGATAGCAACAGAGGCTGGGCTGTATAGGCAGATCCAGCCTCTGTATGCAGATAATATTCTTCAAACCCACCTCGGGTTCTCTTTAAGCTTCTCATGCGCGCAAATGCGCACGCTCCCGCCTGGCTCTCTGTTCCCGTCCTCCAGTCCCAACTGCTGCCCGGGTCTGTGCTGCGCACATGCGCAGTAGCAAAAAGCACGGACCCAGCTACACAGGGACAGCGGTACGCAGGACAGAGGAGTTTTATTATAGAGGATAATGTTTATATGAATCTTATACCCGGGCTGACAGTCTACAATGTGCACTTGACTTATGTCTATATGTCTGTCATTCACCTTCCTACTAATATAATTAACCCTATATTGTTGTAACTATTTAACTGTATGAATTTATATTTATTTGGTCTAATATCTCTTGTTTCCAAAAATATTTAGTGTGATCTCTCCTGATATGTAGTCCAGCCCTGTAATACCATGTTTCATCAAAAATAAGACACTGTCTTGTGTTCATTTTTCCTCCATAAGATGTGCTAGGGATGATTTTCAGGGATATCTTATATTTTGAGGGATATAAAAGCAGACTCTAAGGCTCAACACACACCATACAATCTTGGTTGTTCAATCTTACCACTTTCATGTAGTATAAGAGCTTATCCAACCAATCATTCAATGTGTTGGCCCTTATACTACATAGATTTGGTAGATCTGTACAACCAAGATTGTATGGTGTGTGTTGAGCTTTAGTGTAATGGGGAGGTGACTAGTCTCTTACTACACCTCCCTTTTGGATGCTCCCCCCCCCCCCTCTCCCCCCTCCGTTCACCTGTAAACAGCTCTAATATCCTAAGAGGGTTGGCGACCTTTGGCCCGGTCCCCTCACATGCGCTGTATGCTGGGTTGACTTCCTTGTTACTGCGCCAAGGACGCATCAGCACGAGCACACGCATTGGCCATGACTGCAATGGAGCGCGGTTATAAAGGACCTGCCCCGGCATACAGCGCATGCGCGGTGACCGGGTCAAAGGGCACTGACCATCTTAGGATATTGCAGCTGTTTTATAGGCGAATGGAGGGGGACACCAAAAAGGGAGGTGCGGTAAGAGACTGCACGCCTCCCCACTTTGTTTTGGGAAAACACGGTAACTGTTAACCCCGTCATGTCCTGCATGCAGGATGCCCCTCCCCTCTCCCCAGACAGCTGACCGGCTGATGGATGTGTGACCGCATTATGTCTTGCAGGAATCTGGAGAATGTGGAGAAGGAGAGGACTCCGGTCTTTGTGTGCGAGGTCATCCACCTGCTGAGTGCCTCCGCCATCAAGGTGAGACTCTCCTCATATGTGCCAAACCCTGTACTTGATTCAATGTAGGGAAAAAATGCATATCCAAATACCGTTAAAGAAAACCTATAACAAAGAAAAGCTCCCCTGGGGGGAAGCCGCCGGATCTGATTGAGGCTTCCCCCGTCCTTCTGTGTCCCGCGGCGGCGAAAAAACTCCGGGAATGGCGGGGATGTAAATATTTACCTTCCCGGCTCCAGCGCAGGCGCAGTATCGGCTCTCCGCTCGGAGATAGGCAGAAATAGCCGATCTCTATCTAAGTCTCCTGCGCCTGTATAGTAGAACGGACCCGACAGAGATCGTCTATTTCCTCCTATCTCCGTGCTGAGAGCCGCAACAGGGCCCCGATGGAGCCAGGGAAGGTAAATATAGCAAGCCTTGTCAGGCTTGTCGAGCCCGGATTGCGGGTCGCTTCGGGGGAGCCAGCACTGGACTGCCTGCAGCTACAGGGGAGGGGGGAGCCTCATTGGGACCCTGAGGCTTCCCCCTCCCGAGGTGAGTACCCCCCAGGGGAACTTTTTTTTTGTTACAAAGTCTCTTTAAATATGGCAACATCCGTTTGTAGACTTGTGAGGTGCCGACAGAGCCGGATCATCCACAAGGCAAACCTAGGCAGTTATTAAGGGCCTGTAGAGAGTCTAGGGGCCCAGTGGATGCTAGCTCCCACCAAGTCTTAACTAAAAAAAGCCAGGTGACTATCAGCGGTGGCCAAAAACTGCTACCTTGCCTAGGGCCCCATTTTATCTTAATCCATTTCTGGGGCTGAGGCCCTGGAGCAATGCCATACATGGCTGGATAAAGGTCTAATCTGGCAAGCAATCCATCCCTCCTCAATCAGAAGTTGAACGGGTACTAGTATTCAATTAACCGCCTTGCCACGCTCAAATCTCGATCTATTGATTTTACACTTTAAAACGGACCTGAACTCATAACTTCCTCTCTGCTCTAAAAGATAACTAACAACCTACAACACCTTTAAAGAAAAACATTTTTGTTACAGCTGATAGAAATCCTGCAATAAATCTGCAGTGGGTCTGTTTACAAATTAGCTGCTCTGCCATTGCATAGGAGATTTCTTAGCTGACACAGCTGAGCGATCGGGTGAATTAGACAGGCTAAACTCTCTAAGGCCTGGAACCCACTAGCTGTACGTTACTAAGGCGTTTCTAAGCGCTCGCGATATGAAAAGTTGTAATGTAATGCTATGGGTGTGATCCCACTTGAGGGATGCGATTTTATAAATATCCCCCATAGCATTGCATTAGCAAGAGCTTTTCAAATCGCCAGTGCTTTGAAAAGGCTGCTAGTGGGTTTGAGCCCTAAATACAAACCGGTTGCATTTCTATGTTTTTCTTCTGTCCTGTGCAAGAGTTCAGGTCCACTGTAAGCTCTTTATTCAGAGCATCCATGTAAGGAGAGAGATTCTCGTACTTTTTATGTATGGCCCCTGAAGCTTCCTGGACAAGAAATATGACCTTTTGAATAGTTTTAGGAATCTGCCTGCACTCAATATTATTTTTTATTTATATAGCGCCAGCATATTCCATAGCTCTGTACACTGTACTAAACAAACATTGGGGAACATGTATACATGAGAAGTTCAAAACACTGTACAGTCAGGATATCCAGAAATGCAAATACAGACATAGCTGATGTGTGGTGTGTGGTACATGTTCATATGATAAACTACAGAAGAATAAGGAACACTAGGAGGAGGTCCCTGCCCTTGTGGGCTTACAATCTACACCAGGGGTCAGGATCCTTTTTGGCTGGGAGAGACATAAACGCCACACATTTTAAAATATAATTCCATGAGAGCCATACAATATGTTTCAAATTGGGACGGTGCGCATGTGCAGCAGAGAGCTCACTTACCTGTTGCCATGGTGATGTATATACAGTTGATCCGCCAGGCAGCAGAATGTCAGACAGTTCTTCAGCTTCTCTTGGGTTTCAGCAACTTCAAGCAATTTCTTAGACAGGAGAAATACCGACTAACAGCTTGTACAATTAGCTAGCTGACTTGGGGGTTGATTCACTTTGTAGGACGAGATCCCTGCACTATTATTATTATTATTATTTATTGTATTTATAAAGCGCCAACATATTACGCAGCGCTGAACATTAATTTAGGTTACAGACAATATTTAGGGGTGACATACAGCAATATGACAATACAGGAATACAAGAAAACCAGATCACACAGCACAGTATGAGTACAAGGTAATGCTTAGTCAGTCACTGGATGGGAGCATGGAGATTAGGCAAGTTAGGTTCACTCAAATGCATAGCATGGGTTCACAGTAATGGAGGTGCCAGATCAGGTAGGACACAAAAGGAGGAGGACCCTGCCCAAAGGCTTACAATCTAGAGATGGCCCAATAGGCTGCTTGTCAAGTGACAGACAGCCTATCGGGCCAATCAGATTGTGGGAATCTCGTCCTACAAAGTCACTGGACCTGACAGTGCTCAGAGTGGGACAATTGGAGTAGCTGTTAGTTTTGGGGGGAGCGCAAGTAAGTTAGTAGTGCATGCTGCAGCAGTAACGTGCCTATTCTGAAAATGTTACTTGTGCTGCCACACTGAGTTGTGCTGCTTGAGCAGTGTAGCTTAGTGAATCAACCCCTACTGATTTGTCTGTGAGCCAGATGTAGCCATAAAAAGAGCCACATCTGGCTCCCAAGCCATAGGTTCCCTACCCCTGCTCTAGAGGGTAGTGGGTTGGAGAGATTAGGGAAAGAGACAGGGGTTAGCGGATAAGACAGTAAGCCTCCAATGCTACCTATAGCAATTGATAGGCTTGTCTGGACAGGTGTGCATTGAGGCTCGGAGCATGATGGGCAGGTTGTGGGAGAGAGTTACAAAGGAGAGGTGATGCCCGTGAGAAGTCCTGGATGCGGGAGTGAGAGGAAGTGACCAAGCTTAGAGGACAAGAGGGTCTCCAGGTGAGATGGTGTCTAGAGATTGAGAAAATAGTGTCCATTTATGTAGAGCTTTGTATGATCGGAACGTCTTACGAGTTGGCAGATCTGTGGATATTTTTAGCAGCTCAGTTTGAAGCTGAGTGATCTTTATGTAAACACGGAAAGGAGAACAATCCTCCATTGTGCGTCTGAGAAAGCGAGACAAAAAAGAAAGTGGAAGTTACCAGTAATATTCAGAATAACGACTTGCTGTCCTCACACCGTCTCTGAGAGTAAAACCAGGAAATGGTCATCTGACTCCTCTCTGAAAATGTCCTTATTGATCGTTGGCCATCTGCAGATCTGTGATTAGGCCTGGAATGTGGACCTGATTGTCAGCTCCCTGGCACAAACCTCTCACTCATGTGTAGCCTTAAAGGGAACCTGAAGTGAGTAAAATTATTTAAAATAAACACATGACGTAGCTGCAAATGAATATTACATACTAACCTCACCGTCAGTTCCTCTCAGAAGCTCACCATTTTATTCTTACAGTGATCCCATCCAGTTCTGACAACATTTTGTCAGAACTGAAATATACCAGTTGCTGTAGGTTATATATCAGCAGCTGTCAGTTACAGCTGAATGTGCAAGGTAATGTCCATGTTTCCCTATGGCTCAGGTGGGTGAAATTACAGTTTAACAGTGTGCTGACCAGGAAGCTGTTATGGGGTAATGGCCATTTTTAAAATGGAGGATGGAGAATTCCATTGATCACAGTGGACAAACAGGACGCAGGAGAGGAGAAAGAGATTGATGAGTAGACTACACAGGAGGTAAGTATGACCTGTGTATAGGGCGCATGCGCGGCGCTTCCGGAATGGCCGCTTGATCTCGGAGCTCCAGCCCGTACCACTGTCCGCTTAGCCGCACACAGCCACACAAAGCTTCCTGAGCGCGGCTCTTACCGGGATCGATAGCGGAGACTCTCCTGCGGCAGATGCCCTCAAAACCGCCACCCAAAACGGCAACACAGAAGGGCACGATGGATCGGTTTGTCCGCCCCCCAGGTAATCAAGATGGCGCCGACCACGCAGAGCACATTGATCCGCCAGGCATACAGGCCCACACAAATCCTGACACAGCTCCAGTCACAAACGCAGCCTTAGAAGCTGCGCTGGACAGACACTATCATTCCCTGCAGGAATCCTTCCAACAGTTCATGCTCGCAGCAGTAAAAGAGCTCAAAGCGGACATTTTAGGCCTGGGAAATAGAGTAAACACTCTGGAAGACAAATATGATGCTTTAGCACAGAAACAAGCAGACTTACAAGAAGAGCAACAGCTCTCCCAATCTGACTGCAAATCCCTACGTACTGCTCATGAGGATCTGGAAAATAGAGAGAGGAGACAAAACCTCAGAATAAAAGGGATTTCTAAATCTGTAACCCCAGACCAAATTAAAGCTCATCTCACTGATTTCTTCAAAACATTAGCTCCAGACATACCAGATGAACTTTGGCGAATGGATAGGGCTCATAGATCCCTAAGTGATAAACAAGCTACTTCAAGGGGGCCAAAGGACATTATCATAAGACTGCATTACTATGAGGCTAAAGAGATCATCTTGGGGGCTTTACGCAAATCACCCTCAACTTCTTTCAAAGGAGATGACATACAAGTTTTCAATGATCTCTCACTTATAACGTTAGCTAAACGCAGGGCTCTTAAACCCATCACACAACTTCTGAGGGAGTCTAACATCCCCTACAAATGGGGTTTTCCCTTCCGTCTTATTGTTATCAGAAATGGTATGACTTTCTCGCTCACGGACCCAGATGATGCCCCTCTCTTCCTCAAGCAGATGGGCCTAAGACCACCACCACCGGATCCCTCCCAACGTCTCCGCTCTCCTTTGGCGCTCTCTCCCCCTAGGAAGGTCCGCCATATATCAGAATGGACCAAGGCCCCGATCCGCAGCCTCACCTACACACAGGACTCGGATTCTATGGAAGCACACCCTAGCTAACTCCCTGATGTCTTTGGCATAACCTGGGACATAAACTGTTCGCAAAAATTATGCTTTATAACACAAAACCTTAAGCGGAAGAAAAAAAAAAAAAAAAAAGGAACACTCACTTAACTTTCAGTTCACCTATGGGGAACACCTATTGAGGTGCTTCTTGCTTACCACTAATCTGGAAATACTCTCGCTATCACCGGTACTAGACTGATATGCTTAACATGGGCTATGGGACTCGAGACAACGGTCTCGGTGCTCCAGCATCCGCCCTCGGAGGCTCACTCCCGGACCTACCGGGTCCCCTGAGGTCCCAGGTATTTCCGGGGTACCCTCACCCAGACAACCATTTTGGGTTGTCCCTACTTGCGGCCACATGATCTGCAGTGGCTGTTTAAGGTTATGGATGGTAATGTTTATGTTTCTGTTAACTAACTTTCTTTTGTTTAGGTTTAATGGTTTTCCCCTACTTAAGTCACGGTGTTCAGAGTTAGTCTTATTCCTCACAAGTCTCTACATGCTGGATTATGGTTAAACTCATTACTTTAAATACAAAGGGTCTCAACTCCCCCCAGAAAAGGTTTTCCCTGCTGAAGGACCTTAAAAGGCTGGATATAGACATTGCCATGCTACAGGAGACTCATTTCCGCTCGTCTGATACAATCCGACTAGGAGATAAGCTTTACTCGGAAGTTTATCTAGCCTCAAGTACTACCAAACGGGCGGGAGTGGCTATCCTGTGCAAAAGCAATCTCCCCTTCCAGGTACAAAAAACAGTCTATGATCCTAAAGGTCATTATATTATACTAATAGGAACTTTAGCGGGAAAACCCATCACTTTGGCAAATGTATATGTACCCAATACGCAACAAATAACCTTTTTGTCCTCCTTTTTTACCAAACTGCACAAAGCATTAATAGGTACCCTCCTTATTGGAGGAGACTTTAACTTAGCTTTCTCCTCCACTATGGATAGGAGTGTCCCCAAAAACGCTACTATAAATTCCACTCATGACCGCAACTCCCGTAACTTCAGGGCACTAATGAGAAAATACAGGTTAATAGATCTCTGGAGGGTCTGTAACCCCACACAGAAAGAATACACGTTTTTTTCTCCACCACACGCCTCACATTCCCGTCTAGACTATTTTTTTTCTAACTCTAATTTACTCCCCTCTCTTCTGAATTCAGAGATTACACCAACAGCTTGGTCTGACCATCAGAACGTCACTCTAAATCTAAACTGGTTGCACACACCACATAAACCCATGAACTGGAGACTAAACGAAACATTACTGAAAGACAAAAATCTACTACCTGGGATTACTGAGGAGTTGCGATAATTTTTCCAACAAAATCAAGGTTCGGTCTCATCATATGGTATCCTATGGGAAGCTCATAAAGCTTTCATCAGGGGACAGTTCATAGCTGAAGGCTCCAGGCGTAAAAAGTCCTCATCCCAGAAATTGCTATCCCTTCAAGCAGCCTTATCTCAAGCTCAAGCAAAATATAAAAGTAACCCCTCACAAGAACACTACCATAATTAGGGTTGCCACCCGCCAGGTATTCCCCCGGCCCAGCCGGAAAATTAGTTACAAAGCCGCTGTCGGAAAAATGTTTTTACCGGCAATGTATCAGCCGGTAATTTGGACTGTTCCATAGAGGGGGAGACGCCAGGTCTGTTGTATTAATACTTTCCCTAACTTATATGTGGCTACAGCCAGCTCTCCCCCCTCCTTCCTGTTTTTGATGCACAGCTCCCTGTCACTGCCAACGGAGCTGATTGCGCTGATACTTCAGTGTGGAGGAGAGGAATGTCCTGCTCCTCCCCCTCCTCCTCCCGGAGACTTCAGACGGCCAGAGAGGAGACACGTGGAGCTTCAGCTGTGTCAGGAGATGCTGCTACTGTTGGGAGAGGTGCTGTCGCTGCTGTGTGCATGGATGCATGCAGTGTGTGTGTGTATATATATGTATGTATGGCATTTGTGTGACGTGATGTGTATGTACAGTGTGTGTGTACAAAGCATGTGTGTATGTACAGTATATAGTGAGTGTGTGATCTGCGTGTGTGTATATATAGAGCGTGTATGTATGTATGTATGTATATAGAGTATGTGTGTATGTATATAGTGTGTGTGTGTGATGTGATCTGCGTGTGTGTATATATAGAGCGTGTATGTATGTATGTATATAGAGTATGTGTGTATGTATATAGTGTGTGTGTGTGTGTGATGTGATCTGCGTGTGTATATACAGAGCATGTGTGTAAATATGTATGTATGTATGTATGTATGTATGTATGTATGTATGCATATATATATATATAGAGAGAGAGAGAGAGTATGTATATATATATATATATATATATATATATATAGAGAGAGAGAGTATGTATGTAAACAGAGCATGTATGTATGTACATAGAGCATGTGGGTGTATGTATATAGTGTATGTGTATGTATTAAGAGACTGTTTCCCCTATGAAAAACTGCACCCCCTCCTTCAGTGTAACACCCCCTCCCTTACCCCCATAGCAAGAATGGGCAATAGACCCCCACACTTCCTCTACGTTGGTTGTCCGTCCCCCTCCCCATTTCTGTCCTTACAGACCTGACCCCTTTTCTCTTAACAGCTTAAAGGAGTTGTAGGGGGCAAAGGGGAAAAAGAGTTGAACTTACCTGGGGCTTCTAATGGTCCCCTGCAGACATTCTGTGCCCGCACAACCACTCACTGATGCTCCCATCCCTGCCGCTGGTTACTTCTGGAATTTGCAACTGTCGCCTACACCGCCTTCTCCTTGCTTCCGCTGACATCACAGGAGCGTACTGCACAAGCACAGTACGGCCTGTGCCTGAGCAGTACACTCTCGGGGGAACAGAAGGCTGTGCAGTGGTTTTGCAACTTGAAAGTTGCAAATTCCAGAAGTGAACCAGCGGCGGGGACTGGAGCATCGGCGAGTGGCTGCGCGGGCACAGGACATATGTGGGGGATCATTAAAAACCCCAGGTAAGTTCAACTCTTTTTTCAAGTTTCCCCCCTATAGTAATCCTTTAGGACCACAGGCTTACACCCCCCTAGTGACCAGGCTATTTTTAAAAATTCAGGCCAGTGCCATACAACTTAGCACACAATTGAATCTTGCCCCCCTTTTGTTGCTACCAACAGAGCTTTCTGTCGGTGGCATCTGATTGCTGCTGAAATTTTTTTTTTAATTGTTTTTTTTTTCTTTAATAAAATCACATATTTTATTTAAATAATTCTCCCAACCTCCCTCCCCCCCAATTCAGAGCTGATCACCTCTCATAGGCATCAGCCTAGTAGAGGGATCTTCTTGTGGCATACTCGAGGGGACAGCTCAGTGACAGAGCTGTCCCCCCGTACAGCACTGCGGTAGATCGCAGGGCTGTACTTGTAAATAAACTATTTTTTTTTTAATGTGTAACAGCCTGCCTCCTGCGACCACGGGCAGGCAGACTGATCTCGAAACTCTCCCCCGTCGGCGTAATTTCCTCCCCATGACTTGATGCCATCGGCATTAGGTGGTCGCAAGGAGGTTAATGTGTACCTGAAATGTTATTATTGGGTGTATTTATACTTACCTGGGGCTTTTTAAAGCCCCATGAGGTGTGTGGGCTCCCTTGCAGCCTCTCTGTTCATTGGATATCCTCCCCACGGTAATCTGGAGAATCACGGCCAGTGATGCGCTTCTGCACATACGCGACCCGGCCGCTACTGCACAGGTGCGGAATGCTCTTTGCTGTGGGAGCACTACAGGGGTAGATGCATGACACAGGAGAACGCGGCCAGCCAGTTATTACTGGGGGAGCATATCAAGTGAATGGAGCTGCTGGCTAGGGAGCCCATGCACCTTATAGGGCTGGAGGAAGTTCCCCAGGTAAGTATAAATACACCCATTAAAGGGAACCTAAACTGAGAGGTATATGGATGTTTCCTTTTAAACAATACCAGTTGCCTGGCAGTCCTGCTGATCTCTTTGGCTGCAGTAGAGGCTGAATCACACACCTGAAACAAGCATGCAGCTAATCTAGTCTGACTTCAGTCAGAGCACCTGATCTCCATGCTTGTTCAGGGGCTGTGACTGAAAGTATTAGAGACACAGGATCAGCAGGCGATTCAGGCAACTGGTATTATTTTAAAAGGAAAAATCCATATCCTTCTCAGTGTAAAGAGACTCTGAAGCAAATTTTTTTTGCTACATTTACCTTTAAGTTCGCTTCAGAAGTCCCACCAGCGCTAAACTGCTGCATCCCCGCTAAAAAACGGGGGCTGCAGACCCCCCAAATCCCCGGGCATGCATCCACAACCAACTTGGTCGTGGATTGTGCTGCCCTGAGAGGCTGAGCTATTCGCTGTAGCTCCGCCTCTCCTGCTGTCAATCGCCCCGCGGATCGCCGCCTCTCTGTGAAGAAAGAGGGAAAGGCGGCGATCCGATGCGAATGCCATTAGAAGAGGCAGAGCTGCAGCAGAGAGCTCTGCCTCTTCCAGGAAGCACAATCCTTAGACCCCCCTGGGATTTGGGTGGTCTGCAGCCCTCGTTTTTCACCGGGAATGCGGCGGTTTAGCGCTGGTGAGTGTTCTGAAGCGAATGCTGAGGTAAATTTAGCAAATTTTTTTCGCTTCATACTCTCTTTAAGTTCCCTTTAATGCTGCCTCTAAGAGACCCAGATTGAGCCTAATGCTAGGTACATACTATACAATTTTCAGGCTGATTTACTGTCAGATTGACTATTTCCGATTTGCTTTCCAATAGATTTTCCATAGAAGTGAACAGAAAATCGATTGGAAATCAGATTGGACCTGTAGGAAATAGTCGATCTGACAGTAAATTGTATAGTGTGTACTTAGCATTAAAGGTCAACTGACCTGAGAGAGGGATAGGGAGACTGGCACATTGATTACCTTATTGATTACCTTTAAAACGAAGCCAGTTGCCTGGCAGTCCTGCTGAGCTTTCTGGCAATAGTAGTGTCTGCATCAAACACCCGAAACAAGCATGCTAATCTTGTCAGACTTTTAGTCAGAAAAATCTGATCTGCGTGTTTCTTCAGGGGGTATGGCTAAAACTATTAGACGCAGAGGATCAGCAGGACAGCCAGGAAATTTGCATTGCTTAAAAGTAAATACATTATGGATGCGTCCATATCCCTCCCAGGTCAGTTGTCCTTTAAAAAGTCCGTGAAAAACCACTCCCACTTTTAGACCACACCCCTCAGGCCACACCCACAAACCGGTATTTTTTCACCCTAAAGGTGGCAACCCTAACCATAATATGCAACAGCTTAAGCAAGACATACGCTCTCTTCAGACTATCCACCTTGAAAAAAGTCTCAGATGGACTAGGCAGCTCTTTTTTGAAAGGGGCAACAAACCCCACACCATCTTAGCCCGGAAACTTAACCCTAAAAGCTCCCAACGAATAATTTACTCGATGAAAGATAGGGACGGCACCACGCACTATGACCCACAAAAAATATCCAAAATTTTTACCACTTTTTATGAAGAATTATACAATCTCCCTGACCAATCTAACAATCCTGCATACTCGGATAAAGTAGAAGCCTTCCTATCACCCCTAAATCTACCAAAACTCACAGAAGCTCATCGTACATTACTTAATTCCCCTATCACCATAGCAGAACTTGCAGAAGTTCTTAAAAAACTACTATCCTCTAAATCTCCTGGACCAGATGGGCTCCCATACTCGTACTACAAAACATTTAAAATTATCCTACTACCCCATCTATGTACCTTAGCTAATAAAATTATGGAAGGAGAGACTCCTCCCACCTCTATGCTAAACTCCCTCCTCACAGTAATCCCTAAGGAGGGCAAAGACCCCCAACTCCCCCAGAGTTACAGACCTATCTCCCTCCTAAACTCAGACCTTAAAATTATCACGAAAACCCTCTCCAACCGCCTAAATCCCATCTTACCACAATTGATCAATAACGATCAAGTAGGGTTCATATTAGGAAGACAAGCTGGTGATAATACTAGGAGAGCAATAGATCTCATCTCCATTATGAACAAAAACCAGAGGCCTTCTCTGCTCCTTAGTTTGGATGCAGAGAAGGCCTTTGATAGATTATCCTGGCCATTCTTATTTCAGATCCTCAAACACCAAGGCTTTGAAGGCCCATTCATCACAATGCTCCAATTTTTATACTCCTCCCCTTCCTCGACGGTAAAACTCCCCTCAAACTCTCCTCAACCATTCAAGATACAAAATGGTACCAGGCAAGGGTGCCCCTTATCTCCCCTCCTGTTTGCCATTAGCATAGAACCCTTAGCATCAGCTATAAGATGTAATGCAGACATCAAAGGAATACCCCTAGGTAAGTCTGAATACAAAATATCACTCTTTGCAGATGACATATTGCTCTCCATTACGAATCCTCTTCTCTCACTGCCTGCCCTCCATGACACATTAAACGAATATGAACTTCTCTCCGGTTTTAAACTTAACAAAGACAAAACAGAAGCACTCCCAATTAATTTCCCGCTCCACCTCCTTGAATCCTTAAAATCAGCCTTTCCCTACAAATGGAAGACCCATACTCTAAAATACTTAGGAATCAACCTTACCCCATCCTACTCCACAATTTACAAACATAATTTCCCATCACTCATTCAAAAAATCCTTCAAGATCTCCACAAATGGACCGCATATAAGATATCTTGGATTGGAAGGATATACGCATTAAAAATGAATGTATTACCCCGCTTGCTGTACCTTTTCGAGACCCTCCCAGTTCAGGTTCCCTCATCTCAATTATCTAGGCTACAGTCTGAATTTTCAAAATTTGTATGGAATCACAAAAAGCCCAGAGTCTCTAAAACTGTCCTCATCTCTCTGAGAGAACAAGGAGGCCTAGGTCTCCCAAATTTAAAAGCATACTATCAGGCTTCTCACCTCAGACAGTTGACAGAGTGGTCCTCTTTTAGGGTATTTTCTAAATGGGGCCTTATAGAAGCTACTAGTGTTCTACCACTATCCCTAGCCTCCTTCATATGGTCAGATACCCCCCCGAAAGTTCCCCAGGCCAATCTTCTGCCAACTATATCATTCACCATCCGATTATGGAAATCGGTCATGTCTCTAGCCAACCTGAGATCCTCGCCATCCCCACTGTTCCCTATATTAGGCAACCCTTCCTTCCCCCCGGGACTCTCAAAACCCTTTATGGCAAGATGGTTTAATTACGGATACTTCAACCTGAACAATTGGACTGATTATGTGAGCGGAAAATTGATCTCTAGGTCCAAAATAGAAGAAAAAAACCCCCTCACCCCTCAGACTATTATGGATTATAATCAAATAGCTCATTTCCTACAACAGTACACTAAAAGAGCCCCTTCACTTTCCTCCTCCACCCCATTTGAACGTATTTGCCTTCACATAGGATACCAGAGAGGCCTCATCTCACAAATATATAACCTCCTCCAGACCAAATCAGGAACTCTCTCTCCATCTCACTTATACATGGAAAAATGGGAGACAGCTCTCTCTAGGAATATAGATACTGAAGACTGGACTGATATATGGGAAAATGCCCGGCACACCTCCATGTGTACCCAAATAAAAGAAAATATTTATAAGATCTTATTCCACTGGTATCTAACCCCAGAGGTTTTATCTCGAATATACCCCAACACTCCAGATTGCTGTTGGAGGGGGTGTGGTTATAAGGGTTCTTTGGAACACATCCTTTGGTCCTGCCCCTCGATTACATCCCTGTGGATAGGGGTACAGAACTTGATATCACAGGTTACAGGGGTCTCGGTTCCTTTGGATCCACTCCATATGCTTCTGGGAAAAACTATACCAAATACTCCCAAATCCACTATGCGTTTAATCACTCACATTCTAACCGCTACTAGGCTCTCAATTACATCTGCTTGGAAAAAAATAGCTCCACCCACCATCCCAGATATTAAACTAAAAATAAATTGGACTAAATCCATGGAGCAGCTAACTGCCTCCCTAAGGAACACAGAAACTAACTTCCACAGAATATGGGACCCTTGGGAGCACTTTTCCCCAGATAACTTGCCCCCCTGACTAGCAAAAGCTACTTAATAATGGAGTGTACCCGGAGGAACTGAACCAACCTATATTTGTAAGGAGGCACAATGGCCTCAACGGCCTGATGACCCCAATAAGTAGGATATAAGATGGTATGAGACCCTCTTACTTCCACTACACCTTAACTGAAATAAGTATAAACAAACTACCTGAACATCGTGACTCACCACCAACCCCCCCTCATTATGAATATATGTTTTCTATTCTGTATGTTTTTTACTCACTGAAATAATCATCTGATATATGTGGCCACGCCCTATGATTGGAACTTCAACTCCTTCTCCCTATGAAGGTTTCACCCTGACCACGAATCTTATCCCTACAGCTTGGTGACGCTGACTACACTTTCCCCAAGATACTTTTACCAATTTGGGGGGTGACCCACGTCGGCCAGAAGATAAACTTATAAAAGTTCATTTCTGACGGTTTCTAAGGGAAAGGAAAATCAAAAACAAAATTGATATGCATATATCAGTACCTGTTTCTTTGTTCACTTTTATATGTTTATATTGCCATGTAACTCTTTTGTTGAATGAAGCAATAAAAAAACGTGTTACAAAAAAAAAGTATGACCTGTGTATAGTTATTTTGACTTTTTCTTTTCAGTTCAGGTTCTCTTTAAATAATCTAGTGTGACTGGAAACTCGAGTTATATACAGCATTAAAACATCATTTTAAAATGGACCTGAACTCTTGCACAGGACAGAAAGAAAACATAGAGAAATACACCCTGTATGTTTTTAGAGAGTTTAGCCTGTCTAATTCCCCCCTCATCTGTGACTAATCACAACTGTACTTTGATCTCTCAGCTGTGTCAGCTCAGGAATCTCCTCTACCACAGCTAATTTGTAAACACAGGATGTTATCCCTATGTCTGCTTCCATGAAAGCAGGAAGAAGACACACTGCAGATTTATATCACCTGTAACAAAGAAATGTTTTTCTCTCAGGGTAGGGACACACTAGGCAGAATCGCATGTGCGTTATCCACTATGTGCTATGGAAAGCGCAAATGCGATTCTGCCTAGTGTTTTCCTACCCTAAATGTTATGCTGTTGCTTCTCTTAGAACAGAGAAGTTCTAAATTCAGGTCCACTTTAAATGAAACTGTGTGATTAAAAACTCAAGACCGGTTCTATGTATATTTAATAAAACATTATCTAAATGTATCATCTCACAGATGTGGAAACCTTGGGCAAATGAGAGCTGTGCACAGTCTGATCTACACCTCCAACAATTCTGTGCAGACTCGTACCAATGTCACCAGGGCAAAACCTCGGGAAGCAAATCATTTCTCCTAGCATTCAAATTTCATGGAAGTGATATGCAGCTTGAAACCAATCAGAATAACTTCCTGTCAATTCTATTGGTCCAAGTTTAAAGGGGCACTATAGTGAAATAAATTGTAAAATTTAAAATATGTGCAAACATAGACAAAAAGTAGTTTTTTTCCAGAGTAAAATGAGCCATAAATTACTTTTCTCCTATGTTGCTGTCACTTACAGTAGGTAATAGAAATCTGACAGAAGCGACATGTTTTGGACTAGTCCATCTCTCCATAGGGGATTCTCAGCAAGGCTTTTATTCTTTATAAAGATATTCCTTAAAAAGGATTTAAACAATGATGCTGGCCAGCTTCCCTGCTCGCTACACAGTTTTTTGGCATTTGGACAGAGCAACCGCCATTCACTAAGTGCTTTTTGAAAATAAATAAATCCTTGAGAATCCCCCATGAAGAGATGGACTAGTCCAAAACCTGTCGCTTCTGTCAGATTTCTACTACCTACTGTAAGTGACAGCAACATAGGAGAAAAGTAATTTATGGCTCATTTTACTCTGGAAAAAATGTACTTCTTATTTGTTTTAGGTTTGCACATATTTTAAATTTTACAATTCTTCGCCATAGTGCCCCTTTAACCCTCCTGGCAGTAACCCCGACCTACACTTCGCAGAGGATTACATGGCCCCGGGAGGAATTTTTTGAATAAAACTTGTTGTAATACTTGTAGCTAGCACTGGGCTAGCTACCTGTGTCCGGCAAGTCCCTCCGCTCTGCTCTGATTCCCACCGATCGCCGTCGTTATACGTACCCACTCTTCCCCCCCTCCCCCGGATACCTCGATGGCGCAGCCTCTCCAATCAGCTCCAGGCTTCGCTTGGGGAGGATCGGGACTGCGCAAGACGTCGATGACGTTAGACGTCATGTCCAATCGTCGCCATAGAGACGACTGAAGCTAATTGGGGAGGCTGCGGCTCTCGTGGGATTGCGGCTGGGTAAGTATAATCGCCGGCGATCGGGGGGGGGGGGGGGAGATCAGAGAGGTGCGGGGGACTTGGGGGACAGAGGTAGCTAGCCTAGTGCTAGCTACAACTATTACAACAAGTTTTATTCAAAAAGTGACTCCCGCGGCCGCAGCCTCAGACACTGCGTACCGCCAGGGAGGTTACGGTGCATAACATCTGCATGAAGTGTGAATGCAAGGAGAAATGGTTTGCATCTCATTCATCATCCCTACATGTGATTTTGAGTGGATTTATTTAACATGGTCTTTATTTCATATAGTTAAAA
The DNA here is from genome assembly GCF_040937935.1 of Hyperolius riggenbachi. NCBI lineage: Eukaryota > Metazoa > Chordata > Amphibia > Anura > Hyperoliidae > Hyperolius > Hyperolius riggenbachi. The sequence goes on along the minus strand of NC_090650.1, from coordinate 26,569,438 downwards.
GTACCGAGTCCAGAAGAAGAGGAGGAGGTGGAGGGGCGATTGCTGACAGAGAGGGTCACCGTCTACGCTCTGCACCTGTGTGAATGTCTCTTTGACCCCTATCAGACCTGGCGGAGACAGCTGGGAGGGTGAGTCCAGTAACCAGCACAATGCTGACACAAGCGTAACGTGTGTAAGGGTGTACACAATACAATTTTGATTGGCCAATTTCAGCACTTCCATGTAATAGGACAGCTGACCTACACAATCTATTCATAGTACAGGTAGTCCCTGATTAACGAACGAGATGGGGACTGTAGGTTCGTTCTTAACCTGAATCTGTTCTTAAGTCGCAAACATTGTGCCATCTCTGTCCCCTGTGCCTCCTGTGTTCCCCTCTGTGACACCTCTGCCCTCTGTACCTGCTTATACAAGTTTAAAAGCCATTTTTTCTTTACATTTTTTAAAATCGATTTTCTCAAAAAGTCCAATTTTTTCTGCAAGTCCAATTTGAAGAATTTTGTTTTCACTTGTTACCATGGAAACACCAAATCCACGCCATTCGTCAGTTGGGCATTCGTAAGTCGAGGACTACTTGTATTCAAACACTATTCGCATGAATACTACAGATAGGTGGTCAAATTGGCCATCAAAATTTGACGTGTGTATGCGCCCTGCCGTCTGGTGGGCTGGGTATAGTGAATAAGGGCTAGGGGTATTCAGTGAGTTCATGCAGGAGTATGCACACTTTATATGCAAATGTATGCAAATCCCGCTGAGAGGGATTTCGATTGGTCCTTCAAACTGCGTAAATTTACATATGAAATTTGCATTATCATGGTTGACTGGAAGGACAGACGTGGCAGTAATTTCATATTTTAATATTATAATATGAATTTCATATTCTTATAGTTTATTTTTCTGCCTGGGGAAGGGGCGCGTAAGTGAAATCTGCTTTCTTTTGGGCTGCTGCCTGTCCTGGGAATTATTAGCCTAACCTGTTTCAGCTTGTATGCAAATTGTATGCAGTTTGTAGCGGTTTTTGATTGAAGACATGGAATAAACCTGTAATGGGGCGGGGCAGGGGTGGGGACAGGGCGGTGCAACGTGTAGGTAGAGGAATCAGAGGGGGCGTGTCCATGAACTCACACACAGGCAGCTGGATCAGCACAGCAGGGAGAGGTCGTTCAGTGCTGTGTATTTACTGTATTCATGTTGTTTTTATTCTCTTTAGGGAAATCGTAAGCGCAACAGAGAAGAGTAAATACAAGTTCTCACCAGCGGCTCTTCCACAAGAATTCTGCACCTTCTTCCAAGGTACTCCGCGCAGCGTTCTGGCTGCATGGCAGATCTGTAGGCTGCACAATAATACATATACAGAGGCTGCCATTACTGACCTGGTTATAATAGTCACCTGCTTGCGATGCTCATTGCGGGGCTGTAATACTGTGTGTTGCCCACGGGACAGGTATGCCAGGTTTGGAATTCAGGCTGCGCAGACTAGTTCTGGTGAGTGATTTTAGAGCCGTTTCCACCAGTGCAGAACGCGCAGCGTTTCCCCGCATCAGAGTCAGACGGGAAAATGCTGCCTATTCAGTTAGTAGGCTTGCCGTTGGAATCACAAGCCGCAGCACACATGGCACGGCTGTAGGGTTTTTGCTGCAGCTTCGCAACAGCATGGGTGCCGTGGCCGATTCCGAAATGGATGCAACACCCGAGTGGAAATAGGCCCTTAGTATTGCAGCCTTACATTCAGCTCTGGGGAGAGTCAATGAGATGCTATTTCTTCAGAGTTGATGCAATCTTTTGACCATTGAAATGCAACTTTATGGTAATTGTAGAAGCTTGGAAAGGGACCAATTACTTACCCTAGCAGTTCCAAGCTGTGTAAATTTGCATAGCATTTGCATCAACTTAGAACAATTATCCTCTCATTAACCACCTTTAGTGTAGTTCTGTTTCTTCAGATGTGTCCTTATACTCTCTGCCTTTCCTAGATGCCTTCCACAACGGAGACAACCTTCCCGATCTGGTCAAGCTGCGCCTGGTCCATCTGTACGGAGCCATTCTTACTGCGTCTAAGGTGAGCGGAGGGAGGGTGGAGTCACTGCATCTAAGGTGAGCAGAGGGAGGGTGGAGTCACTGCGTCTAATGTGAGCGGAGGGAGGGTGGAGTCACTGCGTCTAAGGTGAGAGGAAGGAGGGTGGAGTCACTGCATCTAAGGTGAGCGGAGGGAGGGTGGAGTCACTGCGTCTAAGGTGAGAGGAAGGAGGGTGGAGTCACTGCGTCTAAGGTGAGAGGAAGGAGGGTGGAGTCACTGCATCTAAGGTGAGCGGAGGGAGGGTGTAGTCACTGCGTCTAAGGTGAGCGGAAGGAGGATGGAGTCAATGCGTCAAAGGTGAGCGGAGGGAGGGTGTAGTCACTGCGTCTAAGGTGAGAGGAAGGAGGGTGGAGTCGCTGCATCTAAGGTGAGCGGAGGGAGGGTGGAGTCACTGCATCTAAGGTGAGCGGAGGGAGGGTGGATTCACTGCGTCTAAGGTGAGCGGAGGGAGGGTGGAGTCGCTGCATCTAAGGTGAGAGGAAGGAGGGTGGAGTCGCTGCATCTAAGGTGAGCGGAGGGAGGGTGGAGTCACTGCATCTAAGGTGAGCGGAGGGAGGGTGGAGTCACTGCATCTAAGGTGAACGGAGGGAGGGTGGAGTCAGTGCGTCTAGGGTGAGCGGAGGGAGGGTGGATTCACTGCGTCTAAGGTGAGCAGAGGGAGGGTGGAGTCAGTTTGTCTAAGGTGAGCGGAGGGAGGGTGTAGTCACTGCATCTAATGTGAGCGGAGGGAGGGTGGAGTCACTGCATCTAATGTGAGCGGAGGGAGGGTGGAGTCGCTGCATCTAAGGTGATCGGAGGGAGGGTGGAGTCAGTTTGTCTAAGGTGAGCGGAGGGAGGGTGGAGTCACTGCATCTAAGGTGAGCGGAGGGAGGGTGGAGTCAGTGCGTCTAGGGTGAGCGGAGGGAGGGTGGATTCACTGCGTCTAGGGTGAGCGGAGGGTGGGTGGATTCACTGCGTCTAAGGTGAGCGGAGGGAGGGTGGAGTCGCTGCATCTAAGGTGAGCGGAGGGAGGGTGGAGTCGCTGCATCTAAGGTGAGCGGAGGGAGGCTGGAGTCACTGCATCTAATGTGAGTGGAGGGAGGGTGGAGTTGCTGCATCTAAGGTGAGCGGAGGGAGGGTGGAGTCACTGCATCTAAGGTGAGCGGAGGGAGGGTGGAGTCACTGCATCTAAGGTGAGCGGAGGGAGGGTGGAGTCAGTGCGTCTAGGGTGAGCGGAGGGAGAGTGGAGTCAGTGCGTCTAGGGTGAGCGGAGGGAGAGTGGAGTCAGTGCGTCTAGGGTGAGCGGAGGGTGGGTGGATTCACTGCGTCTAAGGTGAGTGGAGGGAGGGTGGAGTCACTGCGTCTAAGGTGAGTGGAGGGAGGGTGGAGTCACTGTGTCTAATGTGAGTGGAGGGAGGGTGGATTTACTGCGTCTAAGGTGAGCAGAGGGAGGGTGGAGTCAGTTTGTCTAAGGTGAGCGGAGGGAGGGTGTAGTCACTGCATCTAAGGTGAGCGGAGGGAGGGTGGAGTCACTGCATCTAAGGTGAGCGGAGGGAGGGTGGAGTCACTGCATCTAAGGTGAGCGGAGGGAGGGTGGAGTCATCGCGTCTAGGGTGAGCGGAGGGTGGGTGGATTCACTGCGTCTAAGGTGAGCGGAGGGAGGGTGGAGTCGCTGCATCTAAGGTAAGCGGAGGGAGGGTGGAGTCGCTGCATCTAAGGTAAGCAGAGGGAGGGTGGAGTCACTGCATCTAAGGTGAGCGGAGGGTGGGTGGATTCACTGCGTCTAAGGTGAGCGGAGGGAGGGTGGAGTCGCTGCATCTAAGGTAAGCGGAGGGAGGTTGGAGTCGCTGCATCTAAGGTGAGCGGAGGGAGGGTGGAGTCACTGCATCTAAGGTGAGCGGAGGGAGGGTGGGTGGAGTCACTGCGTCTAAGGTGAGCAGAGGGAGGGTGGAGTCACTGTGTCTAATGTGAGTGGAGGGAGGGTGGATTCACTGCGTCTAAGGTGAGCAGAGGGAGGGTGGAGTCAGTTTGTCTAAGGTGAGCTGAGGGAGGGTGTAGTCACTGCATCTAAGGTGAGCGGAGGGAGGGTGGAGTCACTGCGTCTAAGGTGAGCAGAGGGAGGGTGGAGTCACTGTGTCTAATGTGAGCGGAGGGAGGGTGGATTCACTGTGTCTAAAGTGAGAGGAGGGAGGGCGGAGTCATTCCTTTCTGATTACTGATGGTCTCCAGGGTTACAGAACCATGATGACTACAAGTGATTCACCATTCAAGATTTAGTCTGTTGGAAGATGGCAGCTTTTAACCCTCACCTCGATCAGAGTATTGGTTGGTGAAAAAGTTGACAGATTAGTGATCTTTTGAGGGCAGTTTTGTTGATTGGAATTTTTTACAATTGGGTAATGGGAAGGAAGTACAGATCGGTTTGTTGACTGTGAAATAATTGATGTTTTACAACATGTTTTTTCCGGTCGCAATTTATCTGGTCGCTCAAGCTGAAAATTGGGCCGATAGTGACACCCTTAAGTTCACACAGATGTTATGCTAATTTTATGCAAATGTATTCAGCCTGGAATTTAACCAATTAAATGCTGTAGCAGCTGCAACATTAGATTTGTCCATTTCCAGGCTGCATAAATATGTATAAAGTTAGCATAATTTTGCATCGACTCAAAATTATTATCATCCCACTGATCATCCCAACTATCTATATAAGTAGTAGCAATAGGGTATCTATATAAGTACTTATCTGTCTGCCGCCATTCGCCATATAACTCCTGACCTCTTTTTGTAGACAAACGCTCTTGTCCTCATCACCCCGGCCTCCGTAGAGGTCCTCATGCTGGTCCTGCAGGGTTGGTGCATCAGCCTAACTCCTCGGAACCCCAAGATCCTTCAGCTGGCACTGAACTGTCTGATCTCCATGATCCACATCCTACACGGGAGCAGCCCCGACCAGAGGAGAGTGGAGATCCGCAACATCCTGGACAGCTACTTCAAGGTCCTCAACTGCGACCGGCCCCTGTGCTCCCCGGAGAGACAGGCGGAGCCACACTGCGAGGAGGGACTGCTCACCCTGCGGATCAACATGCTGCGTATGTATCCTGGCATCCCGGGACTCTCTGCTGGGCTTGTGGGTTACTTAAAGGGAACCCGAGGTGAGAGTTATATGGAGGCTGCCATATTTATTTCCTTCTAAACAATACCAGTTGCCTGGCAGTTTTGCTGATCTCTTTGGCATTAGTACTGATCTGCATGCTTGTTCAGGGTCTATGGCGAAGAGTACTGGAGAAAGCAGCTCAGCAGGTTGCCAGGCAATCTGTATTATTTAAAGGAAACTACAGCTGTGGATAAAATCAGATTTGATACTTACCTGGGGCTTCCTCCTGCCCCATAAACATGTCTAAATCCCACGCCGTCCTACTGCGGGTCTGCCATTCAGCCGCAATCGGTGCCGGTAACTGGCTCAGTCGCGTCAGTCTGGGTCTTCTGCACATGCACGGACCTCCCACACATGCGCAGAAGACCCAGACTGGACCCGACTGAAGCAATTACTGGGGCTGATCGCGGCTGAACAGCAGACCGCGGGAGGACAGCGTGGGACTCAGACATGTTTATGCAGCAGGAGGAAGCCGCGGGTGAGTATCAAATCTGCTTTTATCCACAGCTCTGGTACACTTTAAAAGGAAATAATATGGCAGCCTCCACATACCTCTTAGCTCTGGGATCCTTTATGACTTAAAGAGGAACTCCAGTGAAAATAATGTAATAAAAAAGTGTTTAATTTTTACAATAATTATGTATAAATGATTTAGTCAGTGTTTGCCTATTGTAAAATCTTTCCTCTCCCTGATTTGCATTCTGACATTTATCACATGGTGGCATTTTACTGCTGGCAGGTGATGCCACTGGAAGGAGATGCTGCTTGTTTTGGCAGTTGGAAACAGCTGTTATTTCCCACGATGCAACAAGGCTCCCACAGTGTAATGTCAGTACCTCAGTGCTGTTAGGTACTGACGTCACACTATGGGAGGGGTTTCACCACAATATCAGCCATACAGAGCCCCCTGATGATGTGTTTGTGAAAAGGAATAGATTTCTCATTGGAAAGGGGTTATCAGCTACTGATTGGGATGAAGTTCAATTCTTGGATACGGTTTCTCTTTAAAGCAAATGTGAAGTGAATACTCACCTATGGAGAAGCAATGCTCTGGGTCCTATTGATGAGTCCTCCCAGTCCTCTCTCAGTGTGCTTGCGCCATCGCTGTCCATGGTTCAAATCTGCCACCTCCAGGAGCCCTTGGAAAGCTTCGGAAGCACTCGCGGCCCTAAATGCTTCTGAAGACGGGCGGCTCAGTAATGCGAAGTACGGAGCTTCTTGTCTTTGGAAGTGCTCAGGACCGCGAGTGCGTCAGAAGCCTTCTGAGGGTCCCCGAAGACTTATTCCACCAGTTAGTCAAATACATGCAATGGGTGTAACAGCGCTGGAACGAGGACACGGTGAGAGGAACGGGAATGCCTTCCCTTTCCATAGGGAGTATTTGACTTCAGGTATAGTTGCGTTGGCCAAGGAACATGCAGGATGTTTACATTAGTCTCTAGATCGGATTTTCGTTCTGTGGCTTTGATCTGTTTTTGTTCTGTTCTGTAATTTTTGTTCTGTGGCTTTGTGATGGGGTGTCCGCTGATTTCTCGTTCTTCTATTCTAGGAGCCATCCCAGGCATGCTGAACTGCAACGATCGCCCGGTCCTGCAAGCTAAATTCCTCAGTAATAACTGCTTCGAGCACATCATTCGACTGATCCAGAACAGCAAGGTAGGAGCCATGTTGTCCGCATTGGTGGGGGAGAATGTTGTCACACTGATCTTCCTTAGAGACTGACCTCCAGGGGACGCTATGATCCCTTCCAATCAGGTCCTTTGGGCACCGCGATCAGCAGGCATCTTACAGACGCCTGTGTTAAGTTTTCGCTATCAGGCACCCAAGCAGTGATTTGTGTGCCTAATGCAGCTATGCATTTAATGATTGTAGACCATCGTATTCAGTAGTCTACAACTATCTGTAGTTAGGATAAGGCATTAGTTGGGGGGGGGGGGGGGTAGGGTTGGCACCTTCAGGGTGGGTTAGGGCCTGTTTCCACTGGTGCGGTGCGAATTAGTCGCGGAAAACAAGAAAACGATATGTTTTCGCATATGTTAGTAAGTATGCGAATTTAACCATGGCAGTGCCTGTCTGCTTTTACATTGATTTTATGTGAAAATGCCGGCGAATTCGCTGTAAAAATTGCGGTAAAATTCGCATACGAAAACGCATTTTTCCTAATAAATTCTGATGGCTCTGCCGTGCAGATTTTTCCTGCACAAAAAATCGTACAGGATTTCTGACAAGTGGAAACAGGCCCATCCACTTGTATTGGTTATGCGAATCTGCATGCAGATTCGCGTGGTGGAAAAGGGCCCTTTGGGTTCGTCATTAGGTGGGAGGTTGGGGTTGTTACCAACATTGAACAAATCAGGCAAAAACCGCGCTACAAATGTTGACTTATTACTGTTGTAGCGGCGCTCAGTCAGTCATTTGGGCACCATGAAAACAGAGCCTAGATTACGATTAAAACAGTGTAATTTGGCCGCCAGCAAAAGCTGGATGCTGAATTATGTTTATCCCAGTGTCAATAGCGGCCTGGAGGGGGAATAGTAATAAACGCCACTGGGACTTGTGCAGGAGCAGGGTGAGCAGGTCAGCTTTACCCTGCGCCCAGATTTCCCGGGGCCTCAATTACATGTATGCACGTCAGAGGATTTAGGGTTAAGGTTTACAGTAGTATATAGTAAAATATTGGTAACTTTAATTACTGATATTTTACCATTTGCGGCTTCTATCGGCATCCATCTGATGCTGTGACGCCGCAATACGTACTCTGATCACCTGTCTAAAGCTCCTGATCCCTGCATTGTAGCTAGGGGGTGAATTTACTGAGGTTCTCCTGAGCTTGGAGAGCACGCCCGCTCCAGCAATCCTAGATGATAGTTTCTCAACTGACCACAAGAAAAGTTGAGGAACAGATTTGGGAAGGCCAATCGATTTCAGCCCCTTTCACACATTGCGTGGTGGTACTCTCCCCATTCGCAGTGGCCATAAGACTTTATAACATTGGCCACAACACCTGCAGAGCAATGTGGTGCTGCACAAGTGGTTACGATGATGCAGACTCTGCCGTGCGTTGCCGACCGGTACCACGCGGCAGGCATTTGCATTGTAGTCTATGCGCCGATTGGACAAAAAACAGTGACTAACTTCCTGCCCAGCAGGAAGCACGTGACTGTTCATGGGGTGGAGCTACGAAATTCACCCCGTCGGCGCTGCCTCCTGCCGCAGGGTTTGGGAAACAGGACATGGTGCGGTGTGATTGTCCTGGCCCGGGCTCTCCTGCCTCTGGACAATCGCACTGCATAATATGTGAAACTAGCCTAACTGTAGCAATGTCTCCGTGTCCTGTGCAACTGTATTCATGCTTGGGGTGTCTGTGTCTATTGCCAGCCTAGAACGTTCTCCTGCAGAGTGCTAGCTTCAGCCTGTGCACATGTGGCTGCCTGGCACAGATAGACGCTCCTCTCCTGCCGCTTTTGTCATGTTGCCGTGACCTTCCTGTACCTGCTTCTTCCGGGGGAATTTAACAAGAAAGTCACAGAGACTCTGCGATGAACGGCGACAGCAGCAGAGAGATTACATCAGCAAAATGTCTCATCAACAAAAACACTGCTTCAAAGAGACAGGTTTCTGTGCTGTAGAAAATGCTTTGTACTTCCTGTGCAGCAACTTCCTGTTATACTCGCTAATGGGGTACCCAGACAGCTTAAAGAGGCCCTGTAGTGACAGATAGTAGAATGTGATACATTTTTCAGGATAATCCCTTTTACAGTAATGATCCTGGTTTCAGCATCGACAGGTGCAACGCGAAAAATTCGAATATCGTACAAAAGTCTATTTATTTCAGTAATTCAACTTAAAAGGTGAAACTAATATATATGAAATAGAGTCATTGCATGCAAAGCGAGATATCTCAAACCTTTATTTGTTATAATGTTGATGATTATGGCTTTCAGCTTATGAGAACCCCAAAATCCAAATCTCAGAGCATTAGAATACTGTGCAAAGGTTCAATATTCTAGGCTCAAAGTATCAGCCTCTAATCCGCTAATCAATCCAAAACACCTGCAGAGAGTTTCTATTTCATAGATTAGTTTTACAGTTTAAGTTAAATTACTGAAACAAATGGACTTTTGAAAGATATTTTGAATGCTCAGTTAACAAACATTTCGCAGAGCTGCACCTGACAGAACTGATGTCACCACCTGTGATAAATTTCAGGATGTAATTCAGGGAGAGGATAGATTGTACAATGGGTAAATTCCAGTAATTGGAGATGGCCGGCATTAGCGACATGCCTGTAATTGTGGCTTGCATGAATATTGTAGACAACTGGGCCAATCAGATACACTTCCTGCTGATTTTGATTGGCTACATGCGATTTGCATTAAGTTTGCAAGTGAGCTGGAATTATAGGCCTCTCATTGGCTGCCTGTACAGGTATTCCACCTACTCCAGCCAAGACTCTGACTAACTGATACTCATTCTACAGATACTGATTACTGAGTATTTATCAGCCTCCATTCCGTGTGTACAATGGCTCCGCCCCTACACCATGTAACTGGCTGCCATGCTAGGAGCATCCAGGCTGTCGGTCATTACATTATTGCAGGTGTGAAAAACCACTTATAAGACCTCCTGCTTTGTGTAGCCGATTGCTCATGCAAGAAGAGGAGAGACCTGGGCGGTTTGTAATGAAAAGAAAAGTACAGATTCCAAACTAGAAAACAGAGGCCATTTTTTTCTTACCGTATTGGAAGTTGATAGATTGTAATATTTTTTGTTTAGTAAGGAGAATCAATTTAAATAATCTCTGTGACTGTCTTGATGAGTTCCTCATCCCTCTATGTCCAGTTCTTACTGTCACCCCTCCACTTCTCCTGCTTATTTTTAAGGTGGAACTCTACCCAAGATTAAGGGCTTGATGCCAGGATATACCGTAGATGTGACCTGTTTACACCCCCATGTTCTCCTTAGGAATTCAGCTTAAAGCAGTGTTCTGGCTCTAAGGAGCAGCTACTAGGGGGCGGGTGGGAGTAGCGTTACTGGGGGGGGGGGGGGGGGGTGTAGGGACAGTGGGATCACTAATATGATAATCCAGAAGTGGCTACAAACACAACTTGGATTTCCAGTAGTGGGTCCGGAAGAGGTTTGAAAGACCCCTATAAAAATATTAAAGATCAGATGATTGCAGCCCTCCTTTATACTCACAATGTTGTGGAGAAGAGTAAGAGAGTTCCCCTAATTTATTTTTGCCATAATAATAGTAACTTGCATGGAAATTAATTGCTGGCTGTATGCTGCTTGGAACTGAGCTAATCGCAATGCACTTCCTGCCAGTTTTGGTTGGCTAAAATTCCCAAACTGCCTACGACCTGGAATTAATACCATCTCAGCCTCCATCTCTAATGACCTTACCTGGTGGGTGGCCTTTGTGCTCATTCTACAAATGCTAATTACGGAGTATTTATCAGCCTCCATTCAAAGTGTACAATGGCTCCGCCCCTACACCATGTAACGCGCTGTCATGCTAGGAGCATCCAGGCTGTCCGTCATTAAATTACTGCAGGTGTGAAAAACCACTTATAAGACCTCCTCCGGAGACACCTGGGCGGTTTGTAACGAAAAGTACAGATTCCAAACTAGAAAACCGATGCCATTTTTTTCTTACCGTTTGGTATTGGAAGAGCCTGGGAGGAGTATAGACAGGAGTTGTAGTTTGGGTGAGAGCCTGGGAAAAGCATGGACAGGAGTAACTGAAGGAGAGCTGAGAGCCTGGGTGGAGCATGGACAGGAGTAACTGTAGTAGGGGTGACAGTCTGAGAGGGGCGGGGACAGTAGTAATAGTACTGGGGTGAGAACCTGGGAGGGGCGGGGACAGGAGTAGCTGTAGGAGGGGTGACAGTCAGAGGGGCGAGGACATTAGTAATGGTACTGGGATGAGACCCTGGGAGGGGAGGGGACAGGAGTAACTACAGTGGTAGAAAGCCTGGAAAAGCTGTCATAGAAGTCCTCTCTTCTCTAAAGAAACCCTCTTGGGTAGAGTTCAGTTTTAACCCCTTCTCTGCTTTGCTCCTGTAACCTCTTGCCATCCGGTTTTTAACAGCTGTATGTGAGCAGTGGTCGCAGTGTGGAGGACAGCGATCTGACCACTCAGTTACTGACTGAGCATGACATCATGAAGGTATTCTGTGCCAACTGTTCACCGTGTGGTGCTGGGCTGACCAATGGCCTCCATGTTCACTGTGATTGCTGTGGACTTTCTTTTTAATGTGTAGTTTCTATAGAAAACTTTCCTGTTTAATGGACTTGGGATGCTTTTCATGCAGGGCTGGGCAAAACTGATGCAGAATCCAGCAGCTAATCATTGAGGAAATAGGCCTAAGCTGACTGTAGTGCATAGGGGTTGCTGTACTGAAAAGATTTCTGCCCTTGTTCAACTGTTAAGTGCACCTGAACTCTTATGCTGGCAATACACGTTAAGTTTTTACTTTAGATAGATGGGTTCGATAGATAAATTCCAACCTGTTGGATCTGGTCGATTCTACTTTCGTTTCGATTCTCCTCATTCAAGTGAATGTAATTGATAAGAAAAGATAAGGAATCGAGAGGGGAATCGAGCAGTGAATCGAGAGTAGAATCGATCGAAAGCGAAAACGACGGCAAAAACGAACGCAAAAACGCATCGTGTATTCCCAGCATTACACAGGACAGAAGGAATGCATAGAGAAATGCACCCTGTATGTATTTAGAGAGTTTAGCCAGTCTAATTCCCTCTCATCTGTGACTAATCACAGCTGTAATTTGATCTCACCCCTGTGTCACATGACTGCCATGGCAGAGATGGCAGATAAGCTGATTTGAAAGCACTGGTGTTAACAGTACTGTATGTACAGCTTCTATAAAAGCAGGAAGTAGAAACTCTGCAGATTTATTGCAGGATTTGTACCAGCTGTAACAGAGAAATGTGTTTCTTTAAAGGTTATTATGCTGTTGGGTATCTTTTTAGAGCAGAGAGGAAGTCCTGAGTTCAGGGTCCGCTTTGATAAGTCTTTGTGCCCATTCCTACCAAGCAAGTTTCAGTAGCAAAGCTTCTTTAAAACACAAAAAAAGGAATGTTATCTTTATTGTGGAATAAATATAATATTAATTCAGAACCGGCCACATGACCTCGCTGGCTGCTTGCTTCTGTGGGTTGTCCAGTCCTGATTCATCCCAGCCCGATATGTTGTTGATCATTTCAATGATTTTTGCATAGATGTGATTGTCTTATCGACTTGCAAGTGAAAAGTCCTGAATTAATAACGATTGATTTATTGCGGTGGTTTTCAATCAGATGCATCATTTTATGAAAGGCAAGAGCTTAAAATGGGATTGCTTTGAATAAAATTGATTTGACAACATTCAAACTATCGCTTGAAGATGATCTAAACTGAAGGGTTCAATGCAAGTAATGTAATCCTCGTAGGATCGGCAATTGAAAACGGGTAAATAACTCAGCCGATCTCCGGGAAATGGACATGCCTAGCTGGGGGCGGGCTGTGCAACACAGGTGGGTGTGGCCACGGGGTTCCGGGGCGGCTTCGGGCAACAACCGCCACAGCGGTACAGCAGGGCAGGGTTTATCAATAATGCCCATTTCCCAGTGAACGGGATTTTACCAGTGAGATTGCCGATTCTACCTCCAGACGCAATAAGGGTTAAATTAACTGTATTGGACACATCACTTTAGGCAGTCTTCAAATTCTTTAATGATTGAAATTCAAAACTAAAGTTGCATGAGAGAGAGAGTGTGTGTGTCCTGCACAAGTGAGTGGCGTGGATTTCCGTTGCACAAGTGAGTGTGGCGTGGATTTCCGTTGCACAAGTGAGTCTGGCGTGGATTTCCGTTGCACAAGTGAGTCTGGCGTGGATTTCCGTTGTACAAGTGAGTGTGGTGTGGATTTCTGTTGTACAAGTGAGTGTGGTGTGGATTTCCGTTGTACAAGTGAGTGTGGCATGGATTTCCGTTGTACAAGTGAGTGTGGCATGGATTTCCGTTGTACAAGTGAGTGTGGCATGGATTTCTGTTGTACAAGTGAGTGTGGCGTAGATTTCCGTTGTACAAGTGAGTGTGGCGTGGATTTCTGTTGCACAAGTGAGTGTGGTGTAGATTTCCGTTGTACAAGTGAGTGTGGCGTGGATTTCCGTTGCACAAGTGAGTGTGGTGTAGATTTCCGTTGTACAAGTGAGTGTGGGGTGGATTTCTGTTGCACAAGTGAGTGTGGGGTGGATTTCTGTTGTACAAGTGAGTGTGGCGTAGATTTCCGTTGTACAAGTGAGTGTGGCGTGGATTTCTGTTGCACAAGTGAGTGTGGTGTAGATTTCCGTTGTACAAGTGAGTGTGGGGTGGATTTTCGTTGCACAAGTGAGTGTGGCATGGATTTCCGTTGCACAAGTGAGTGTGGCGTGGATTTCCGTTGTACAAGTGAGTGTGGCATGGATTTCCGTTGCACAAGTGAGTGTGGCGTGGATTTTCGTTGCACAAGTGAGTGTGGCGTGGATTTTCGTTGCACAAGGGAGTGTGGCGTGGATTTCCGTTGCACAAGTGTGTGGCGTGGATTTCCGTTGTACAAGTGAGTGTGTCATGCATTTCCGTTGCACAAGTGAGTGTGTCATGCATTTCTGTTGCACAAGTGAATGTGTCATGCATTTCTGTTGCACAAGTGAATGTGTCATGCATTTCCGTTGCACAAGTGAGTGTGTCATGCATTTCTGTTGCACAAGTGAGTGTGGCGTGGATTTCCGTTGCACAAGTGAGTGTGGCGTGGATTTCCATTGTACAAGTGAGTGTGGCGTGGATCTCCGTTGTACAAGTGAGTGTGTCATGGATTTCCGTTGCCCAAGTGAGTGTGGCGTGGATTTCCGTTGTACAAGTGAGTTTGCCGCAGATTTTCGTTGCACAAGTGAGTGTGTCATGCATTTCCGTTGCACAAGTGAGTGTGTCATGCATTTCTGTTGCAGAAGTGAATGTGTCATGCATTTCCGTTGCACAAGTGAGTGTGTCATGCATTTCTGTTGCACAAGTGAGTGTGTCATGCATTTCTGTTGCACAAGTGAATGTGTCATGCATTTCTGTTGCACAAGTGAGTGTGTCATGCATTTCTGTTGCACAAGTGAGTGTGGCGTGGATTTCTGTTGCACAAGTGAATGTGTCATGCATTTCTGTTGCACAAGTGAGTGTGGCGTGGATTTCTGTTGCACAAGTGAGTGTGTCATGCATTTCTGTTGCACAAGTGAGTGTGTCATGCATTTCTGTTGAACAAGTGAGTGTGTCATGCATTTCCATTGCACAAGTTAGTGTGTTGTGGATTTCGTGTGCACAAGTGAGTGTGACGTGTATTTCTGTTGCTCATATGTGTCACAGATTTCTGTTGCACGAGGATGGATGTATAAAGATCAGCAGGGTGTGACGTGTGTAGCCGTGTGTAGCCACCTCACCAGGCACACACATATCTGATATGTCCATGTGTCATGCATGGATAAAAAAAGTGCAACTTCTACTGAAAAATATGGTCCGCTGTGGCTGTTACTGAGGGTTACTTGTGCACTGTGAGAATATTTAAAGCCTTTCTCCAGGAAGTTTCTGGTAGTCAACTCCATTACAAAAAAGTAGAGTACTCACCCATCCATCAATATCGAGACCACGTGATCCCTGTCCTGGGTGGGTGGACATCTGACCGATTCTTCTCACACCTGTTCCCTGGGGAAATGTAAACACAGCAGACTAGTGACTGACAGGCCTCTCCCACAATCCCTTGCACTGTGTGACCTAACGCCACGCCCTGTACACAATACACTTCCAGGCAAGCCAAGTGGCCTGCATAGACATGCCTCCTCCCCCTAGAATACAGCGGGATGACTAAGTCCTGGTACATGATACAATTGTCAGATCAATGAGAAATTTCCAACATGTCCGATCTGCTACTGATTGATCAAGGGATCGATTTTGTGCAATAGTGATCTCTAAATCAATCCCTTTCATGACCAGAAGCAGATCGGACATGTTGGAAATTATCGAATGATGGGAATTTTCCCGTTGATCTGACAGGAAAATTGTATTGTGTGATGGCATAAAGCTGCCCACTTATGATCCGATTTTATTTTCTGATCGATCATATTGAATACTGTTGATGGTACCAATTGACAACATATGATCGGATTACCGATCCATTTTTTAGATCGATTCTATCTGAAATGATCAGGTTGGTTATAATTTTTATTCCATTAATGAGCCTGGTGACAAAGATCAGATCGGAAGGTTGATCGTTCTGTAAAATTGGACCTTAACATCCAAAGTTCCACTTTCAGCAGACTGACCGGGAGGGAGGGTTAGTGGCAGTTTGCCCCGCCTCCCGCAGCCCATTTTTATATCCTATCTTGCCTATTTTTCATGGGGTTTTCTTTCACAACCTTGGTATAAAAGTTGTCTTTTAGCTGCATTGCAGCTGTATTACACAAAATACGCGTCCTCATTTCATGGAGCAGCACAGTGGCGTAGTGGTTGGTGATTAGCACTCTCACCTTGCAGCGCTGGGTACCCAATCCAATCCCAGCCAGTGCACTATCTGCAAGGAGTTTGTATGTTCTCCCCGTGTCTACGTGGGTTTCCTTCAGGCCCTCCCGTTTCCTCCCACATCCCAAAAACCTACAGATAAGTTATTTGGCTTCCCCCTAAATTGGCCCTAGACTATGATACATACACTACAAGATGCATACATAGACATGTGACTATGGGAGGGATTAGATTGTGAGCTCCTCTCAGGGACAGTTAGTGACAAGACAATATACTCTGTACAGCGCTGCAGAAGATGTTGGCACTAAATAAATACTAAATAATAATAATAATAACAATGTGTCTCTGGCTTTGATAACAGCAGCCTCTGTCACACAGAAGTTCAGCAGCATGACAGGCCCTCTTAGTACAGATAGAATGACTGGCATCCAGCCCATCCTGTGAGATGCTCTGGGGAGATTTGGAGAGGGGATTAGGAGGACTCTTCATCTTGTGATCCAGGCTGGAGAGGACAGCAGCAGTAAGCCTGCCCTGTGTAAATAGATGCATTATCTGGTATTATAGAAGAAAACATGACTCAGGAGGCACAGTATTCCTTCTACTGACTCTCCCTAGTAACTGGCCGGACTGGTTCTGTGCGATCACCTCTGGGTGACTCCGGCCAGCATTACTGCCGAGAGGAAGAGATGATTTTGTGTTTTTATTCCCTTGACTTGTTCTGGAGATTGCTGGTGTCTTATGACAACACACTCTATGAAAGCCCAAGGCTCCCACTGTGCGAATGTGACACGTTGCCGGGGGCGTAACTAGACTTACTAGGCCCCCCCCCCTGCAAAAATGATAGCATGGTGCCCCCTTGGACCCCGAAACCCATGCGGGTCATGTGATCGGGAGCCGGCAAATCACAGCAGGGAGTGTTCTGCTTTAACTACTTTAGGACTATGGTGATTGAAATCTACGCCGTTTTGGTGGGATCCTGGCGGGCAGGGCATAGATTTCATTCACCGTTTCCGTCACTCCCCACCGCTTCCGCCGCTCAAACACGACATTTCTCACCGCAGCTCACTGGCTCTGCCCGTCTCTGACGGCACAGCCATGGGAGCCGGTCAGGAGCTGATTTCATTGGCTTCTGGCCGTGTCTATCAATGTAAGCCGATCCCATCACAGCCAATGAAAGCCGCTTCTGACCAGCTCACATGACTCTGCCGTCATAGAGACGGCAGAGTGGATGTCAGGAGGATCCTGGCGTGCGGCGATGGCGGCTGGTATGCGCGGCGATTCGCTGGGATTCCGTCGGTATTGTATCAGCGGTCTCTGGTCCTTAAGGGGGCAGAGACTGCTGGTACTTAACAGCGTTTGGAAGCGGGAAAAAATTAAACGCTCCCACTACTCTGCATGATGGGAGGTGACGACCGGGACGGTTTTTATGAGCAAACGGAATTTATTTTCCTAATTGGCTGAACTTGCATTCAGGGAGAGGAAGGCGGAGGGGCCCCCCTGCAATGGCGGGGGTCGCAGGGGTGATTGTTACGCCCATGCATGTCACACTGCCAGTTGGTACTGATGGGTGGACTGAGTCAGGTGGTACAGGACACAGTTCAGGGGTTGGGGGCGCTGCATTGGTGTCAGGCACACATTAAAACATAGTTTTAACCGCCTTTGTGGATGACCTTTAGGCGGGTTTCACACTTATATTTACAAAGAAAAAAAAGATTTTTGCAAACAGATTTTTGCATTAAAAGCCGCATTTGTAAGCAAATATTCGCATGTGTTTTTTTTAGTTTGTTTGATTGTTTTACCGCAGCTAATGAGTCAGTGGGAATTTGCAAGCGATGTGTATTTTAAATGTATGCTGCAAGATGTAAGAGCCTGTTTCTAAATGCAAATATCTGCATTTTCTTCGGCACAGCAGTCATTCCCTATGGCCCATTTTCCACTAAAAAAAAAAAACAGACAACCATGTTACTATTTTTTGAATGTTGCATGCAGAAAAATCACACGATGCAATTTTTGCGTTTTTGCAAAACGATCAGTGGTAACAACAGGATTTCCTTCTTTACAAAGATCTTAACACCCCCCCTTCAAAAAAAAAAATGCAAATGCGCATGTGAATTTGTATGCAAACTTCGCATCCATGCTTCCCAAAAAATTTGCGTACAAAATTTTGCATGCAATTTGCATACTACTATTGGAAGTATAACATAAGGGGTTTTTTTTGCGC
The DNA here is from genome assembly GCF_040937935.1 of Hyperolius riggenbachi. Lineage (NCBI taxonomy): Eukaryota > Metazoa > Chordata > Amphibia > Anura > Hyperoliidae > Hyperolius > Hyperolius riggenbachi. The sequence continues at coordinate 26,551,458 of NC_090650.1, read as the reverse complement.
ATGCAAAAACACAAATGCAATTTAGCGAATTTTAGCAGAAGTTCAATTCTCCATTGGCTATCATTAGATGTGTGCTAAACATGTTTTTGTTCATTCGCATGCACATTTTTATAAGTGTGAATCCTGCCTATGATGGTGAAAGTGTGACACCTTAGGGGAAACCGGCGCAGAGGTGAGAGCGTGAGATTCAGGCTAACCTTTGAACTTGTCAGAGATAACGCTCCAGTGCTCTCACTATTGTGTGAGGACCTGTCACCATCACCCCTCAGGCAGCAGAGAATGCTACTCGCGGTCATTGCGCACAGATCCGCAGAACCTGTTTACTGACAGCTCTCTGAGTTTAGTTTATGCCGAGTTCAGTTTCCAGAAGCCAATTACCTGCCTGTGCGTCACGCTCAGTCCGCGGCCTCCGGAGACGTCCTGTAGTCTACATCCTCGCAGTCTAGCCTGTGATGTCACACAGCGTTAGGAAAGGTAAATGCCGAGGAGATAAACACGCAACCTCCCGAGAGGGATAATTGTTGAGTCACCAGATGTGCCACTAACTTGTCACTTTGTCACCTGACGTCTTCTGTGCCGCCGTGTGCGCAACGGGTGCAGAAACCTGGCCATGGAAGTCCTGAACTATCGTTGTGTTCTGTCCAGCACCGTACAGCAAGATAAGGGATCACTGCAGTGCTTGTTGTGGACTGAACAGGGAATATTAAAAGAGAACAGAAGTAAGAGGTATACGGAGGCTGCCATATTTATTTGCTATTAAATAATACTAGTTGCCTGGCAGCCCTGCTGATCCATTGCCTCTAATACTTTTAGCCAGACACTGAACAAGCATGCAGCAGATCAGGTGTTTCTGACATTATTATCAGATCTGACAAGATTAGCTGCATGCTTGTTTCTGGTGTGATTTAGACACTACTGCAGCCAAATAGATCAGCAGGGCTGCCAGGCAACTGGTATTGTTTTAAAGATGATAAATATTGCAGCCTCTGTATTCTTCTCACTACAGTTGTTTTTTAACCCTTCTGGCGCTACGCAGTTTCTGAGGCTGCGTCCCAGAAGGAATTTTTTTGAATAAAAGTTGTTTTATCCTCCATAGCTAGCACTAGGCTAGCTACCATTGTCCCACAAGTCCCCCCGCACCCTTCTGATCCCCCCCAATCGCTGCCGCTAAACATTACCTAGCTGCGATCCTGCGAGAGCCGCAGCCTCCCCAATGCGCTTCAGTCATGACGTCTGACGTCATGGACGTCATGCGCAACCCCGATCCTCCCCATAGCGAAGCCTGGAGCTGATTGGAGAGGCTGAGCCATCGCGGGATCCGGGGGGGGGGGGGGGGTACGTATAACGGCGGCGATCAATAAAGAGCGGAGGGACATGGGGGACAATGGTAGCTAGCGAAGTGCTAGCTACAGAGGACAAAACTACTTTTATTCAAAAAAAAAAATCCCTCCCGGGGCAGAGAAATCCTCTGCAGCGGCTGCCCCGAGTGTAGCTCAGGGTTACCGCCAGGAGGGTTAATGTGGACCTGAGCTCAGAACTTCCTCTCTGCTCTAAAAGATACACAACAGCATAATAACCTTTAAACAAAAATTTCTGTTACAGCTGATATAAATCCTGCAATAAATCTGCACCGTTTCTACTTCCTGCTTTCATGGAAGCTGACATATTGTTAACATCCTGTGCTTTCAAATGAGCTTATCTGCCGTGATAGTCAGGTGACACAGGGGAGTGACAGACGCCTCACATTGACCCCACGCTTACGGAACGGAGCAACTCAGATGCTCAATAAAAACTGATCCATTTCTCAGATCAGATTTTACATGGATCAGTTTTTGATCCATTCAGTGTGAACCGAACCATATCCAGTTCTTTAAAGCACACCTAAGATGAAAGGGGTATGGAGGCTGCCATATTTATTTCCTTTTAAAAAATTCAGATTGTCTGGCTGTCCTGCTGATCCTCTGCCTCTTATATTTTTAGCCATAGACCCTGAACAAGCATGCAGCAGATCAGGTTTGTCTGATTAAAGTCTTGACCGGGTTAGCTGCATGCTTGTTTCAAGTCTGTGATCCAGACACTACTGCAGCCAAAGGACTGCCAGGCAACTGGTATTGTTTAAAAGGAAATATCCCTTTTAGCTCAGGTGTCCTTTAAAGTGGATCCGAGATAAACTTTTAGTCATTGCATAATTGTGTTCCTTTCATATAGTTTATAGGGTGTTCCTCAAGCCAAATACTTTCTTTGTTTTAATACTCTAATTCCCTATAAACTAAACAAGCCTCGCCCACAGCTCCTTTTGTGCCTTGGCACTGTAGCAAGGGCTTATGGGAGCTCAGTCTGGGCAGGAGGAGGTTACTAGCCATTGATTTCAGAGGCAGAGGGGAGGAGGGAGGCAGAGAGGGGACTGAATTTACACACAGGCAAGCTGATAGCATCTTCAGCCCTCAGCCTGTGACAATGTGACAAACAGAACATGGCTGCCCTCGTATCACAGGATAAATAATCATAAACTTTTGAAACTGTTTGCAGCTAGATTTGCTGTGTAAACTATCTAAACTTTAGATAAGATATATAGACAAGTTACTTTTTATAGTTAGTTTTTAATCTCGTATCCGCTTTAAGGGGATACAAAACGTCAGCCGTTTTGTTTTGAACTCTAAGATCTTTGCACATAAACAGATACACAGTGCAGTCTCCCCCCACCCACTTGTAGGATGGGCTGTTTTTTTCTTGTACTACAAATCTAGATCTGCCTCCAGGTCCTTCCCCCTTTCCCCATGTGTGTGCGCACGTGTGCATACACGCAGGCACCGTTACATGTATACCGTAATAGTGAGTTGACTAGAGTGAATCACATGACCTGAACGTCCAGCAAAAGACAAAGTTGCTGACATTGCAAATGTTAATAGTCACTTTAGTGCTGGGGAATGTTCACTATAGGAACAGAAAGGGTTGTTCTGCCTGGAGATCAGCTTGATAGATCACTTTTGCACTCATTATTATTTGTTAGAAGAGATTGAGTTTTGTTAGTTGCATGGACTGTGCTGTCATGTCGTTGTGTAAGTAATCACCCCCAGTAATCAGCAATCGCGTGGTGGCGGGATGCTGATTATGGCGTTCTTGGCTTTGTAGAAATCATGGTGTGGTTTGGCATGAATTATAATCTGGTGATGCATGGTGGTGGGCGCCCCTCCCTGGCCACTGGCTGAACTGCACCCGCTGACTCCTCCTCCTATGTTTTCTGGACAGGTGATGGACTCGGGTTCTGATTCCATCACGGTTAACGCCATCGAAGTCCTGACTTCCATCATGAGGAATTCTCCATCTGCCAAGGTGAGTGTGTGCTCCATGTGTGTGTACTGTATTACTGCCTGAGACGTGTATAATGGGGGTATTTACACTTACCTGGGGCTTCCTCCAGCTCTATAAGGTGCGTGGGGTCCCTCACCATCCTCTGGCCGCTCCATTGTCTTGTAATCCTCCCGGTAGTTTGGCCTGTCGCACCCTTCTGCACATGCATAGAATGCCCCCGGGCATGGAAGCGCGGCAGGGGCGCATGTGCACAAGCGCACAACTGGCTGCAACCCCCTAGATTACCGAGGGGTGGGGGATTTCAAGACAGCAGAGCAGCCGAAGAGGATGGCGAGGTAGCCCATGTACGTCATGGGGCTGTAGGAAGCCCCTGGTAAGTATAAATACCCCTATTATACACGTCTCAGGTACATCGGCTCCAGTCACAACTGGTAATACAGGTCGCTGGGGATATTTCTTAAAGGATACCCAAAGTGACATGTGACATGGAGATAGACATGTGTATGTACAGTGCCTAGCACACAAATAACTAGGCTGTGTTCCTTTTTTTCTTTCTTTGCCTGAAAGAGTTAAATATCAGGTGTGTAAGTGGCTGACTCAGTCCTGACTCAGACAGGAAGTGACTACAGTGTGACCCTCACTGATAAGAAATTCCCCTTTTTTACCTTTTTCTTGCTCTCAGAAGCCATTTTCTGCTAGGAAAGTGTTTTATAGTTGGAATTTGTTATCAGTGAGGGTCACACTGTAGTCACTTCCTGTCTGAGTCAGGACTGAGTCAGCCACTTACACACCTGATATTTAACTCTTTCAGGCAAAGAAAGGAAAAAAGGAACACAGCATAGTTATTTGTGTGCTAGGCACTGTACATACACATGTCCATCTCATCATGTTACATGTCACTTCGGGTATCCTTTAAAATTGTCTTTAAAGGGAACCTAAACTGAGAAGGATGTGGATTTTTCCTTTTAAAATAATACCAGTTGCCTGACTCTCCTGCTGATCCTGTGTCTTTAATACCGTACATTTAGCCACAGCCCCTGAACAAGCATGCAGATCAGGTGTGCTAACTGAAGTCTGACTGGATTAGCTGCATGCTTGTTTCAGGTGTGTGATTCGGCCACTACTGCAGCCAAAGAGATCAGCAGGACTGCCAGGCAACTGGTATTGTTTAAAAGGAAACATTCTCCCACAATGGTGAGATTACCCTGTAGCACGTTACAGTTGTTGTTTTTTTGTTGTTGTTTTTTTTATTTAATTCAACCAGTCTGATCCAGTTTTTTTGGTTGATCAGAAGTTTTGAAGAAATGCTTTAATTTAAAACCGACATGTTTGAGATTCCCGCAGCTTCTGGAAAAAATAAGATCGTAAACGTTGAAAAAGTTGGTTGTTTAGGACATAGGTTCTCAACGTGTGGTACGTGTACCCCAGGGGGTATTCGGGTCTGATATACTTAAAGTGAACCAGAGATAAAGCACCCTCATGTGTTTTACTATATATAGCAGTGGGAACATTAGAGAAAACGCCTACCCTGCTCTCTGCTTTATCCTTCACTGCTCAGCCTGCTTCTAATCAGCCCTGATAAAATCCCCGACTGAGCATTCAGTCTGGCTTTGCTCAGGAATATTTATAGCTCAGTCTGTGATCTCTCATGTCTTCAAGTCCAAGCCTGCCCCCTGCTGGCTCTGCTCAGGATTCATTATAGCTGAGTCATTATAGCAAAGCCAGATGGAATGCTCAGTCGGGGATTTTATCAGGGCTAATAAGAAACAAGCTGTGCAGTGCAGAATGAAACAGAAAGCAAGGTATGTGTTTTCTCTAATGTTCCCACTGATCTATATGGTAAAATACATGAGGGTGCTTCGTCTCTGGTTCACTTTAACCAAGAATAACAAATTTAGAGTCTTAGAAAATTATAAACCTTATTTAAACAACACCAAATTAGTGTTTTAGCTAATTAAAAGCAATAGTAAATGCTTGGAAATAATTTAGAACCAATCATAATGTATTATTATTAAATATATATTTGTCAAGGGGTACTTGTGATGTTTGCTATGCTAGGAGGTACTTGGTGAGTACAGGGTTTTAAAAGGGGTACATACCAATAAAATGTTGAGAACTGGTTTAGGAAACCCTCCTACATGGCAACCTTTCACCCAATAAACAACTTTTGATAATTTTGTGTTTTTCATAGAACTACATTTTCCACTGTGACTATCACCATGTATACAATGCAATTTATTCTGGTTGAATACAATTTTACAGTCCATCACACACCATACAATTCTTGGTAAATCTGATCTGAATTTTCCAACCCATCCAATCTAAAAAAAAAGTTGAGGAAATCTGGAAATTCGATTGTTTTAATTGGGTTAAAATCAGAAAAATTGTGACGTGTGTGTGGCCACCTTAAAGAGAGACTCAGGACTGAATGTCATCACAATCTGTAGCTGATACCCCCTTTCCCATGTGAAATCTATACCTTTTCTCTAATCGATCATCAGGACCATGGTCATGACATCCCACAGTGTGTTGTCATAACCATGGTCCTGACAATTTGCTGTATGTGAACCTCGTTGCATTGTGGGAAATAACAGCT